>NC_048219.1:49349962-49404547 GCF_002007445.2 Ailuropoda melanoleuca | reverse complement strand
GTACTGTATGGTGACTAACATAATACAATAAAAAATATTATTTAAAAAGAAAATAAAACAGGAAAACATGTTTCACACCTTCTAGAAATCCTGTAATGCCCTGTTCAGACCTCCTCAGGGTGAGGGACAGTCGTTTTAAACCACTAAATCCCAAGCAGTTATTACAGGGGCCCACAAACAAGAAATTCTTAGTAAATCCTTGCAAAACTGCTCAATTAAATAAAAATTTCTTGATTCAAAAAAAAAAAAGAGGGGCGCCTGGGTGGCACAGCGGTTAAGCGTCTGCCTTTGGCTCAGGGCATGATCCCGGCGTTCTGGGATCAAGCCCCACATCAGGCTCCTCCGCTATGAGCCTGCTTCTTCCTCTCCCACTCCCCCTGCTTGTGTTCCGTCTCTCACTGGCTGTCTCTCTATCTCTGTCAAATAAATAAATAAAATCTTTNACAAACAAGAAATTCTTAGTAAATCCTTGCAAAACTGCTCAATTAAATAAAAATTTCTTGATTCACAGAGGACTGAATTGTTATTTGACCACTTCTTCATTCATTCACTCAATAAATAATTATTTAATGCTCCAATATCCAGAGTCCTATGCTTAGCACTGGGGGGGAGGTGATGGTAAAGACACACAAGAAAGCTCCCTGAAATGTGGGTGAAATCTACATGCACATGTATGATTCCAATTTAATCTTTAAAAAAAAAAAAAGAAGGTTAAAACACAGACAAGACAGAGGGATGACCATGTGAGAGCAAAGCAAAAATGTGGCACGCTGCAAACCAAGAGAGAGAAACCAAACCTGCTGACATCTTGATGTTGGACTGCTGGTCTCCAGAATTGTGAGAAAATACATTTCTGTTTAAGCTACCCAGTCTTTGGTATTTTGTTATGGCAGCCCTAGCAAATTAATACACTGTCGATCTTGTAATCACATCTGTAATCACATGCTTATCTTTGCTCCCTTGTGCCTCCTACTATCTCTGTGGGAAAGTCTCCTCCACCCTCTGCTTAACCATGTGCTGCTTCTCTGTGTGCAATTCTCTCTCTCTTTTCTGTAAACTGAAGCCCAAATCACATCATCTCCTTTCCGAAATCCTAAGACAAACCAGTTGTTACTCTTAGTATTTGGAATATGCTGCCTTCTAACACTGTCTTCCCCCAAAAACTGTAGACTCATGGAAGGAATAGAATGTCTTGCAATTCTTTATATTCCTCCACAGAGCTTAAAATAATTATTGGGCTTACTAAAAGGACTCAGAGATAATTAATACTGATTGATTTATAAAAATTAATCTAAGCATATTGCCAGGAGCACAGCTATTACATTAAGCAAGGTTATGACTATTCCAAGTCTTTTTTTAAATTTGAAAATAATTAAATCAAAGCAATACCTCCCCAGAGTTGGAAAGAAAAAAGGTATGTTATTGAAAGGCTCAATGAAAAATAACAGTCTAAAAAAAAAGGAAAGAAGAATAACAGTCTCCTTTCTCTTGCAGGCAAAACATGTTTTTATGTTAGCTGGTTCTTCTGGATGTTACCATGAATATAAATGATATACTTTTACTGCTATTTCTTGAGTTCTCAATTTTAGAATTTATCACTTACACCACCTTCCACCTCCTATTGTTATGATCTGCCAAAATATTATATCATTATTTTCTATTAAATAATTAAGGCTCTTTTGTGCATCTTGCCCCTGTTCCTTGCTGACACTATTTTCTCCTGTCTCTCAGAAGATGTAACTAGAATGGCATTAATGTTTTCTCTCATCTCCATTTATTTCAGGTTCATTGCTTTCTGTTGTTTGTATTGTACCCTCTTGCAAGCTCAAAGATTCCCTTAAAAGTTTTTTTTGGTCAACCAGGCATATTTATGAATGAGGCCATTTTGCCAAGAGGACTCTCAAATGTCAGAACATACTTCATTGGGGCCCATCAGTTTCTCCAGAGAGACATATTTAGTAACTGCCTATGTGTATATCTGTCTCAGCCTCCTGTACATGACATCTTTGAAAGCAGAGTCCGTGGTTCGCTCTTTGCAGCCTTTGGTGCCAAGCATGGCGTCTTATCCAACGTTGGCCAGAGTTAAATACTCGTTGAAGAAATGAATGGACGACTGGAATCTGGACTAAGCTGAATCTTGCTTAAGACACAGAGAACTTCCTTTATTCATGTTCTAAGAGAACCTTAAAGCATTAACAGTATTAAGTTGAAAAGTGGAGTTAGGATTGTTAAGTCTCACCTTCTCCACGTCCCTTCCTCAGTCTAAACTCCAGCCATAACTTTGCTGTTTCCTGGCCATGCCATGCTTTTACCTCCATGCTCTCTCTGGCTAGGACTTCTTGGTCTCCATGTTTCACTCCGCTAATTCCTGTTTTTCATTCGTAACTTGATTCAAGGACACCTCCTCCGGAGACTCTCCCTGGCCATCTTCGATGGGCCTGTCTCTGCAGCACACCTTTACCTTGACGGCACGTGGTGCTCATTACTGTTATCTGTCCATCCACACCACTTCTGTGTGCTTTTCTTGATGGTGTTCTTTTTTTTTTTTTTTTAAGATTTTATTTATTTATTTGAGGGAGAGAGAAAGAGAGAGAGCATGAGGTGGGGGAGGGACAGACAGAGAGGGAGAAGCTGACTCTCTGCTGAGCAGGGAGCCCAATGCAGGGCTCCGTCCCGGGACCCTGGGATCATGACCTGAGCCGAAGGCAGATGCTTAACCCACTGAGCCACCCAGACATCCCTTGAGGATGCTCTTAACCATGTTTGCGCCCCAGTACTTAGCATGGTGCCTGTGCCTGGTACAGTGGAGGGGCTCGGTAAATGCTTGTTCCTCACATCAAGTGAAGAAGTACGCTCACAGTTTTCTGTTGGGGCTACCACCATGTGTTGTCCATAGTGAAGATGTGAGGAGCTGAGGAACCTCCTCCAGATATAGGCATGTGGGGGGGGGCAGAGTCAATGGGTTGGAAATGTGGGCTCCAGAGTCAGTCACTGATCTCCAGCCCTGGCTCTACTACTTACTGGTTGTGTGACATTGAGTAGTTAACATACCTTCTTCAAACCTCATTTCTCGTCTGTAAAAACAGGGATAGCAGTAGTGCCGACAGTGATGTGGTGGCTTGGGGAGCTGGCTAGACAGTGCTTGGCATGGCATCTGGTGCTCTGCAAGTGCTTTTAAAAGTGAAGCACTGAGCGTGCTAGGCTTAGTTCGTGCCTCTTACCGCAGCCCCCTTCCCACCTCAAGGGCTGTGGTGGGAAGTTCTGAGCAGTTCCCTTGGCCATCCCAGCCCTGAGGGGGAGGATGCCAAAGAGGAGCTGTACCCTTGCAGCATCACATTTCAGCTGGCTTGTTCAGTGCGTGCCTTTTCAACAGTCTCAAACACTCTTACTCTGTGAGCTCAATAGGAAACTTCAGGATGCTGTCATCAATAATTATTAGTTCCTTGGAACCCTGCAAGCTGTTGACATGCTACAGAAACAGATAGAAAACCCAGTCTTCCCACAGGGAATAGTCAACTATGTTTGAGATTCCATCGGCTTTCAAGGCCTGTGTGAAATGCACGCTTTAAGCACTGACCAAGATCAGTTATTTATGTTTTTTTAGGTTCATGACATATACAAGTTACAATCTGAGGAATGCCATGCAATGGAAACACTGAGATCAAACAGCACTAACGAAGTCAACTGTATTTCTTGTTTCTATCTTCTATATTTATTTTGTTTTCAAATTTCAACATGGACACCTTGTCTAGTCACCTTGTACATTCAGACAGATATGCCTGGCTTAAACCCAAGCATCCTAGTTACAGAATTTAAAAGGGAACTAATGAAATAATAAACTCATGACACCGAATATACTCCTCCATCCTCAAGTATACTTCATTTGCGGGTTCTTCTACTGCCAACACAAAGATTATTTGGATCACTAGGTAGAAAGGACTTAAATGGGACGCTGGAGGGGGTGGTCCTTTGAGTCTGTGCAGAGTGCCAGTCCTTGGGAATCTCTGATGCTAATCCTTAAGGCTCCTAAATACAAAGGACAAATAATTCTGCTGTCACCTGCTGTCAGCAGAGAAAGGAAGAAACCTGGAGCCTCTCCATTTGGGGGCCTGTGAATAATGATGACGATTAATGCCCTCTGCAAACCACAATGGGCAAGTGTCCAGAAGGGGTCTTGAAGATGCCAATTGCATTCATTGCAAGGGGCGCCTTATCTGTGAGGGAAACGGCCATCTGAAGTTGTCTGCCAGGGGCTCCCCAAGAGCTAGGGATCTCTGCAATACACTATTCTTTCCTATTTAATCACTGGTGCTTCTTATACTGGATCATCCTAGTCCCGCGAAGTTCAAGGGGCATATGGTATGTTCCAACCACAAGACTCGGGGGTAATGCTGCCGTGGTGGCTGGGACTGGGGAGTAAAAATAAGAAACGCAGTTTTTACGAAGTAGGAACATGGTATATTCTCTCCTATGGGTGCTGTGGTGTTTTTGGCCAGACCTCCCAAGATTGTGAAAGCATGTCCATTCTATACAGAACAGCTAGAATATAACGCACCTCAAACACTGTTTGTTGTACCTCTTCTCTGTTCAAATCTATGCCAGTTTCCTGTCATAAGGCATCTAACCTCGCCTCAGCCTAGAGATTCTAAATACTTCTGACACTTCAATTGTATCAACCCTCATCCTTGTTGCCTTAATAGCTCCAGTGTCTTCCCTGGAGGGTCTCCTCAGATTTGTAGACTTTTTCGCTACCCTCTGTGCCGTTCAAATGAGGGCTTCTTCCCAGTTTCTTCATCCATCTAGCCTTGCTTTAATATACATCTTTAATTAATCAGGCTCTACCTTCAAACGGTTATATTACTTCACATGTGGGATAAGGACCTTACAACAGTATGCTCCCAAATCCTACCTCTCATCTTTTGTGCTCATGCACTGTACATTTGTTTTTAATCTTACAGTTTACACTGTCATACATTTTACTTTTACATATGCTATAAACACAAAATACATGTCAGTTGATTATGCCTTAGATAGTTTTCTTCTTGAGCAATTAAAAAATAAGAAAAAATGAGATTTCCTTTAACTTTTCTTGAATTGTAGGTCTGCTGGCAACAAATTCTCTCAATTTTTATTTGTCTGAGGAAGTCTTGATTTCTTCATTTTTGAAAGACATTTTCTCTGGGTACAGGATTCTTTGTTGACTCTTCATGTCAGCACTTTATTGCCTTCTGGCTTGCAAGTCTTCTGACAAGAAGTATGCTATGATTCTTATCTTTGTTCCTCTGTACATAATGTGTCTTTTTTCTCTGACTGCCTTCAAGATTTTCTCTTTGTATTTCGTTTGCAAAAGCTTGGTTATTATATGCCTAGGTGTTTTGTTTGTTTTTGCACTTACCCTTTGGTATTCTCTGAGCTTCTTGTATCTGAGGTTTGGTGTTCAACATTAATTTTTGGAAAATTGTTTCTTAAATTTAAATTAAATTCTTCTGCCATTTTCTCTTTCCTCCCATTCCAGGATTCAAGTAAAATGTATGTTAGATCATTTAGTATGCTCACTTTTGTTTTTGTTTTCTATTTCACTTCCTCCCCCTCTGTGTTTTAGTTCGGGCAATTTTTTTAAAAGTTTATTTATTTATTTATTTATAAGCAATCCCTACACCCAACATAGGGCTCAAATTCACAACCCCAAAATCAAGAGTCGCATGCTCTTCCGACTTAACCTGCCAGGTGCCCCAGTTTGGGTAATTTCTATTGACCTGTATTGAAATTCTCTGATTCTTTCTTTGGTTGTGTTGAATAAAATTATTTCATAATTTTTAGAAAAAGAACATCATAAAACAGCATGATAAGTGCTATCAAGGAGGTATTTACAAGTTGCTACAGGAACACAAAGGAGGAAGATTTCATAGAGATGGTGACATTCAAGTTAAGTCTTAAAGGCTGAGAAAGAATTCTCCAAGGGTAAAAGGTATGCAAAGTAACATCTTTTTCAAAAGCACAAAGGTATGAAATCACTCTGTATATGTATCCCTCACTTACAACTGTTAGTATTTCAGTAAAGTCAGAAAGAAATACGGTAGAATAGCCCTACATTCATGCTAAGAAATCCTCATGTTATTCAAGACGTAATAAGGAAGCAGTAGAGGACTTTAAGCATTTGAGTGATGTGATCAGACATGACCCATGAAGAATGCAGATATTGTCTGGAAGGAATTGGATTGGAAAAAGGGAAAGCAGTGAGTTATTGTAGCAATGCCAGCAAGAGGAAACGGTGGGGAGGCTATGCTAAATGAAATTGTAGCAGCAGGAGAGGCCAACCTGAGGAGACCTCTAAAAGTCAGGAAGACAAGAACTTCAGCACTGATTGGACATGAGGGTATGCGAGAGAGGGTGGTCAATAATGACTGAGATTTTTGACACTGAGCTCCTTAGAGATGGACATTTAGTGAGGTAAGGAAAGGGCAGAATTGTGAATTCAATCTTGGAAAAATTGTGTTCAATTGTCCATGGGACACTTAAGTAGAAAGGATCCCACTCTCAGAGAGTCTGATTTATTGATTTTGAGCTCCCACAGAGAGTATGAGATGAGAGATGGCTGACGAGAGAAACCAAGAATGATAACACAAAGCCCAGAGGAGAAACAGAGCCCACAAAAGATGAGGAGAGGACATCCTTCATACTTTTGGAGCAAGTGATTGTCACATTACACTGAATACTCAAGTAGAGGGATGTAGTTGTTTATTTCAGCTTTACTACAGAGCAATACTATTTAATGCGTCACTTAATGAAAGTGAAACTTCTGTGTATTTCTCATTTCATCCATATCCCTTTTACTTCAGTTGGCATGTACAACCTTTCTAGAAACTACAACACCAAAATGCCAATGGTTCTTTTTGAAAATCAGAGAGGAAAAAAAATCAAAGAGAAAACCCATAGGAATAGCTATATGCACCACCGATCAAGTGAATAATAATAAAGACAAGATTTATTTTCTGGCATTGAATGCACTGAAGTTTCCACCTTTTATCTTGGTTTTGCATCAGTTGTAGACTTGGTAGGCTCCCTTCCCCAGTTGCTAGTAAATGAGCACCATCAGAGCTTGCCTCCAACTACTCATTTGCCCTCTTGATTTGTGTTGAGTATGAGTAGAGAAGGATGGAGCCTGAACCATGTGGCTGTATACTCTAAATCAAATTATTGTCATGTTCCCTAATTATCATTTAGTAACTGGAGACTCAACATAAACCAGTGGTGCTCTTTGAGTTTTCATGCAGCACCAGAAGTCTGAGGCTGCAGTGAATATATTCAACACTGAAGCATGACCTTTACTGCTGTTTTTTTTAGAAGAAACTGTGAAACATTTAATAAAATGGACCATTAGCTATTACACACGCCTCTAATAACTGAAACACATAGCTCTTGGGAGTTCACAGTACATGTGCACCTACATTCTCATATTTGAGCATCACAGCAAACTAGTGAAACAGGTATTAACATGATTTATCCATTTCCAAAGATGAGAAATCAGAGGTGCAGAAGCTAAGTCATTAGGTCACACACATAGCAAGTGGCAGAGTGAGAGTCATTCCCAGGCTTGCAAATTCCAAACCACGATCCTTTTCTTCCATGACACTGTCCCCCTTATGGAACCAACACTTTGGATCTGTTTAATTACCGCAGCCTCTCTAAATAGCTGCATTCTGTTGTGTGCGCAAAGGGAAAAAGTGGCTAGTGCAGCAGTAAGATGACCCAGTGGGATCCAGTTTCCCAACTCTACAGATGATCTGCTGCACGATACTCCAGACAGGGACCTTGGAAGCAGCCCTGAAGAACAGCTGAAAATTCAGTCTATCAAAATACTGGGGACCCACAGAGATTGTAGGAAAAAAAATTTCTCGTCACATTGAACAAAACATGAGGAGAATGTAGATGGGCCACAGAGCACCAACACTCTAGGGAAGGAGAGCTCTAACACTGTTAGCTCCTATTTCCACTTGTTCCATGATTATTTCTTTTAGGTCTCAGAGGGCAGATCCCCAGCATGCAAGCTGTCACCTCTTTTTTTCCTGCATTTACACACACATTAGTAGTCCACCAAAACACTTTTTCTGGGGGCGCCTGGGTGGCTCAGTTAGTTAAGCATCCAACTCTTTTTTTTTTTTTTTTTTATAATTAATTTTATTTTATTATATTATGTTAATCACCATACAGTACATCCCCTGATTCTGATGTAAAGTTTGATGCTTCATTAGTTGCGTATAACACCCAGTGCACCATGCAATACGTGCCCTCCTTACTACCCACCACCAGTCTATCCCATTCCCCCACCCCCTTCCCTCTGAAGTCTTCAGTTTGTTTCTCATAGTCCATAGTCTCTCATGTTTCATTCCCCCTTCTGATTACCCCCCTTTTCTTTATCCCTTTCTTCCCCTACCGATCCTCCTAGTTCTTATGTTCCATAGATGAGAGAAATCATATGATAATTGTCTTTCTCTGCTTGACTTATTTCACTTAGCATTATCTCCTCCAGTGCCGTCCATGTTGCAGCAAATGTTGAGAATTCGTTCTTTCTGATAGCTGAGTAATATTCCATTGTATATATGGAACCACAGCTTCTTAATCCAGTCATCTGTTGAAGGGCATCTCGGCTCCTTCCATGATTTGGCTATTGTGGACAATAAGCATCCAACTCTTTATTCCAGCTCAGGTCATGATCTCAGGGTCCTGAGACTGAGCCCCACATTGGGCTCTTCACTTAGCATGGCATATGCTTGTCCCTCTTCCTCTTCTCCTCTCCCTGATCGCTCACTCTCTCATAAATAAACGAAATCTTAAAAAAAAAACAAAAAACAACACTCTTTCTGACAGAGCTCAAACTGCTGTCCTGGCTTGGCACAGCATTTAGGTTGACTACTGATCAAGTTTCACAGGCCAGATGAAATATGTTGGCATTCCTGCTTGAGGCCAATGATCTGAACTGCTGTGCTCCACTGCAGCACGGGGACACGGTTCTGACCTGGCTTGAAGCTCATGGCCCTTGCTCTTTAGCTGCATGATCTTGGCCAAGGACTTTCAAGTTTCTAGAGACTTGGTTTCCTCATCTATGAAATGAGGCTACTAATACCTCAAAGTACAGTGTTATTGGGAGGACTAAATGAGATAATAAATATGAGTCTCTCAGCTCATTGCGTGGCACATAATAAGCACAGAGTAAGTAGTGACCTTGTTATTATAGAAACCCCATGTCAAAAGGAAGAGGGATTAATTTTATGAGTTTGAGAAGAATGCATTTGCTTATATTATAAAATTGAGGAATAAGATACATTTACTGAACATTAAGCTTATGTATTAACTGCTTTTTCAATGATAACTTTTAGGTCTCTGTTATATATCATCTCCTTAAAATAAACCTGCTCTTATGGAAAACGGGTATCAGGAATAAAGTATATATGGAAGGGATATTGCTAAAACTGAGGTTTTGGTGTCCTTCTCTTGGTTCTTAAAAAAAACACACACACATTGCCTTAATTGGCATAAAGGAACTGAACTGAAATGTGACAGAGAACTTCAACCCAAAAGGAAATTCTTATTTGGGAGGATTTCATGGTAACTACTTGGAGAATTGACTGGTTGCTTTATTATTAAGCAAAGTGAAAGAGGAAGAATAAAAGCAAGCCAAAAGCCATTGTGTTTGGCGAGGAAAGAAGTTGGGAACTGCTCAAGGACAAGCTCCCACAGCTTTCCTGGAGTGGTCTGCATTTTAAAGGAGATTTGCATACCCACTTTGAATTATTATGAAATAGTACTGAGAATGGTAGTTAAGCAAGAGGCTAAAACTAAATTCCGTATTTTAGGCTTATGCTTTGGTAAAGAAATTGAGCTACAAATCTAATTTCAGGTGTTTACAGACTCCAAGTTAGAATTCATTCAGTTGGAAAATGACAGTGTTCTCAATGGAAATCTCAGGAATGACACATTTACCCAATATATGTATTTTATGGGCTGAGACACATATTTTTTCTTGGACAATTTTTAAAAAAAGATTTTATTTATTTGAGAGAGCAAGAACATGGTCACAAGCAGGAGGGCCAGACAGAGAGGGAGAGAGAATCTGAAGCAGACTCCACGATGAGCACGGAGCCCAACATGACTCCATCTCACGCCACTGAGATCATGACCTGAGCTGAAACTAAGAGTTGGATGCTTAACAGACTGCGCAACCCAAGCACCCTTCTTGGGCAATTTTTGATGTTATTTAGAATAATATTTTTAAAAACTCTTCTGATATCCCCATTACATTTAAGATTTAGAAGTTACTTTTAAAATAGAGAATATATTTGCTTCACCAAAAGAATTTACAATTTGCTTCAGAGAGTACACAAATCTTGAATAATGATCTAAGGATGTCTATTCAATCATGTTTATTCATTTATTCACTCTTAACTCAAAAAATATTCCTTGTCACTATATGTTAGGTTGATATCTTACTAATCAATAGGACAGAAGTCTTCTCAAAGAAGAACCAGACATTTTACTTCTTGGAACCAATTCTGAAAACATAATTAAAGGTGTAGGCATGAATAAACAAAAGGGCTTATTATATCTTTATAATGGTAAAAACTTAGAAATCTAAACATCAAAGAATTTTAAAAATGGCAGCAAATTAGATAGATCCCTACAATAGAATACAAGGCAACTGTAAAATGGCATTTATGTGGCATTTTCAATTGGGTAGGTGTTCACACTAAAATTCTAAGAACAAAAATTAGGCAATCATATACAGATGCTTTCATATTGTAGGTACACACACTATATTTAACTATTTACATTTTATTTACAAAAAAGAATGTAAACATGTTTAAAAATTGTGGATAAAGATTTTTATCTAAATGGCATTCTGGTGGCAAGGAGCCTTCCCAAAGATCCTTTTATCCTTCTTGCATGAGTAAATCTGATTCCTTATATATCCAGAGTGATTTGGTAGATATTTTTTTTGATCAAAGAGAGAACGGGGTTCAGAAACTCATTCTAAAACATTGGTGTTTTAAGATTAGTAAGTTAAATGTATCAAAAATGTCATGCTTCTGTCTTAGAATATTAAATGTAGAGATTTTTCCACAAGCCCAGTTTTGTTATGGATTCTCTTTTGTTTTTATTCCCCAGTGTGCTGAAATTTAATAATAATTTTTTCCACAAAGATGGGAGAAAAGGTGTGGGAAGTCCTTTGATATCTGAATTTTGCTGTTTAGTTTTCTTTAAGTTTTTATATTAATTCCAGGTAAATTTTGGTGTTTAGGTGCTCCTAAAAGAAGCATTATCATGATTCACTGGGCTAAGTCCCTACATTTTCACCACAATTACTGTGAAAGAGGAAATGGCATGCATTTCTCTCCGTGTTGTACCATTTTTCTTCTTAGAATTTTTTGAAAGCACTCGTCTAAAATTCACTGCACAATTTCAAAGGAAACATATTTTTAAAAAATCTACTGGTAGAATTCAAGATCTGGTAAGTGTCAGTTGCTAAAAATGTATGAAGAGAATGGGTTATTATTTGTGATTTATCAAAGACAAGCAAATGCTAACAGTGCATGCTGCATCAGTAAGGATTAGGAATAGGAACAATAAAAGAAATCGAAAGCAGATGCGACAGATCCAAAGGTTCAGATGAGGGCAAGCTTTCTTGGAGGAGTGCATGTGTCCCTTCCCTAGGTCCCTTCTGAGAGGGTCAAGCAGCCTGGGAATGACTAATCCAATCACCTAATTCTGTCATTTTGATCCTTCTCCCAGGATAGATCTTCCCAAGGAGTGTTAATAAGTATCAGAACTAGATAACTAAAAATTTTACTCCCTTTTCCCTCCATTACTCTCTAATTTGTATACTAACTATGAAGCAGTGAAATAATGGGGATTTTCATGTATCAAACATTTATTAAATGCAAAGTTCCTTACCCTAGGTAGGTATCTTTTAAAATCTTCCTAATAAGCCTGTGGAGGAGTTATTTTATATGAAAGCAAACTGACCCCAATGGAATGTAAGCTGCTCCAATGTAATATAGGTGGGACAAAGCTACCATCACAGGACTGCCTGACATAGAAACCCATGTTCTTTGCAACCAAGCTTTAGAGTGGATTCTTAAATGCTTAAGGGATGGGCAACAGTGAGAATAAAAATAAACCAGATCAGGGGACCCCAGACAGAAAGGGACTTACTAGCAGGCCTAAAAGTGCCATTGAATTGACTTCCAAACTTACTGCTTTTGATACCTCCTTTGAAATCCCCTTTCCAAACAACACTCCAGGCCTATAAAATATTCTTTTCGTCTGGAGGTCTCCAGGTTAAGGGATTATTGTAAGGTTGGGCTCCTGCCCCAACTTGCCTATCTAGACAGACTAGATAGCCAGCTCCTGGTCCAGCCAGGACCGTTCGTTCCTTCAAAGTCATTCAAATTAATATGTTCTTGGAAGGTTCTAAACAATGCCAAAAAGGGCTCTGGGTCATGAGAACTGTAGTTAGGAATAAAAGCACATTATCATGAATCAGAGCCTAAGCAGTACTCTGACGGCAAGAGAGAAGCCACTCAACTGTGTGAAGACATGTGAATGGAAAGAGTGTGCAGATGTTTATAATCTCTCTGTGCCCACACCCTCGCTTGTTCAGCACGAGATGGAAATTAGCATGCAATGAAATGTGACATCCAGCCACACAAAGATGATTAAAAGAAAAAAAGAATAAAAATGAGTCTTCATTATGGTAAAGGAAGACTTTAGAAAGGAGTTACAGAACAAAGCATGGCAGTCATTGTTAATTTCCGGATAGTGATGGACAGCCAGAATGATCCCAGAAGTATTTGAATGGTCAAGGAGTCACTGGGCTGTTCTGAAGCAATGCACGACTGGGGAGGTAGGGTCCTGGAGCCCAGACTGGCCCCACAAGCCCAGGGCTGGAGTCTGGTATCTTACACCTTCCACAGGTGAGGTAAAATACTCCTTTTTTCCCACAGTCCATGGCATCTGTACAAGACATTCTCAATGGGAGAATAACCAAGAGCAGGAACACCATTCAGTATTTCTATCCCACTCCATTGTCCTTTCTGAAAATCTTGATCCATCCTTGAAGTTTTTAAATCCTGTTCACTAAGACACATACCAGATTATTTACAGTTATCAGATGTGAAGTTGGAAAATAAATTGTCTTCCAAATTCTCCCTGGTCTGTTTGCAATTTCTTCTGCTTGGTGTGAAAGGTTACTTTGAGAGAGCCTGTAAAGCTATGAGGCTGACTGCGAGTTTGTGAGAGATATGTGGAGGACAATTTGTTAGACGCTGGACGGTAGAATTTGGTTCCTTTCAGCTTTGAGATCTGGGGCTTCGTCACTCTCAGTGACTTATGGGAAAAAGTGTCAGGCAGCCAAGCTCACTGCCGGAATTCTCCACAGGGCGGGAGGTAAAGTGTGGAAACAAAAGCTGTGTACCCGTTGCTTCGGACAGACATGAGCAGGTGAGAACCAGCAGGGCAGGACCAGAGCCCTGAAGGAGGCGTCTGCCTGAATCCAGTCCCAGACTCACTGTGACCTGCTCCTGGCAAGTCAGCCTCAGTCTGCAAGGGCAGAAACACGCTGCTGAGAAAAGTTTCCCCCAACAGCATGGGATGCTATTTCGGGAAGAAAAGTAATATGGGGAAATTATATGGCATTCTCAGCAGATAGAATTGCTCTCTCACAGGGATAGTAAATCCCACACTGGAAATGGCATGAGCTGGCAGGAGCTTTAAAGGCTGTTTTGTTTTTTTGTTTTTGGAAGAGCATGGCTATACTCTAAACTCCAAAACTTGTTTATTTTCCTTTAATAATTTATGATGAATTTTCCCTCAATGCTACTTAAATGTTAAGTACTTTTTAAAAAAAGTAATGATTACTTCTGAAGTAAAATACTATATTCTTGTAATACGAGTAATTCTAATATGGTAGATTCTTATTTTAAACAATTCACATTTATTATTTTCATATACTGCATACTATACAAAAGGCAGTATGGTCCCATTCTGTTCTCAGATGATGGAGATGGAAGTGGACAAAATTAATATAATTCTCATGTTTAACTGATACAAGAAATACAATGATTATACATGTGGTAACAGACCAAGAATGACACCAGAAGGTTGCATTAACTTGAATAATTTGGGAAAGGCTATGACATTATAAGAGAGATGTATATATTACTTATTTGAAAAGAAAATGAGAGAAAATAAAAGTAGCATCTGTTTTCATTGAAAAAAACAATTTACTAATAAAATCCTGCCTCCAAAATTTAGATTGCTTTTTTTTTTTTTTTAAGATTTTAATTATTTATTTGACAGAGATAGAGACAGCCAGCGAGAGAGGGAACACACGGGGGAGTGGGAGAGGAAGAAGCAGGCTCATAGCAGAGGAGCCTGAGGTGGGGCTTCGATCCCATAACGCCGGGATCACACCCTGAGCCGAAGGCAGACGCTTAACCGCTGTGCCACCCAGGCGCCCCTAGATTGCTTTTTTAAAAAGTAGTTCTGGCCAAAATGTATATTCTTTTGAATAAATGTAAGGCTGTGTATTAGAGAGCAAACAAGTTTTGGAATTAGATCTTGGTTTGAAATCCGGTTTTATCATGTATAATGTGATTTTAGAAAGGTTATTTAACTTCTCTGAGCCTCAGCTTTCATCTGTAAAATGGATGACAAAACCACCTTTGAATAAGGATGAAAATGGGCACCACTTCAGCGAAGCAAACAAGAGCTCCTGGCTGGCTCAGTAGGAGCCTGTGACTCTTGACCTTGGGGTTGTGAGTTTAAGCCCCATGTCCACATTGAGCAGAGAGATTACTTTAAAAAAAAGAAACAAACATTTGTTATCCTGGTATGAAAACGAAATAGTGTAGGTTCATGGAGTGATGCAGGACACTTTTGTTAAATGGAGCTGAACTGTTAAATTATGATTACATATATTTATCTTTATTTTATTTATTTTTTAAAGATTTTATTTATTTATTTGACAGAGAGACAACCAGCGAGAGAGGGAACAGAAGCAGGGGGAGTGGGAGAGGAAGAAGCAGGCTCCCAGTGGAGGAGCCTGATGGGGGGCTCAATCCTAGAATGCCGGGATCACGCCCTGAGCCGAAGGCAGATGCTCAACGAGTGAGCCACCCAGGCGCCCCTACATATATTTATCTTTATGTATGTACGACTATTAAGCTATGATCACAATTCAATCAGAAGAACAAAGACCCCTCTATACTATACCTCTATTCTCTCTCTTGAGAATAATTAATTTTGGAACCAAAGACCGATAGAAAGTAACCACAGAGACTTGGCATTTCTAATGATGCTACTCACAGACAGATCATTGACATTTAACAATAATGGGTAAAGGTTAGTATGCATTCGTTATAATTATTCAAGAAATTTTACAAAGCACCGAGTGTTCTGCTTAGAGAACATATAAGCTAAAAGCTAATTTTGAATCACTGAGTAATTTACTAGCCTTTTAGTCTTGTGCCAGTTCCTTGTCATCATGACTCGACCTTTTTGAAGAGTAGAGATATTTTAAACTGAAAATTGTCCACAAGCTAAAGCCACACATTCTTCCCTGATAATTTAACTCTAAGACATATTGTTTATGTTCACACATTCATCCAAAGCAGAGTGTCAAAAACAAAGCAGCTGAGTACAGATCACTTGAAACCATACTTTTCGATACTCACAGTGAAAATAAAAGTTGGGAATCTTTCTTTCTTGGGTAGAGGTAGACTGGTAGGGCAGAAAGAGCTTTCCAGTGGGAATTTTGGCTCTGCCACTCACTTGCTATGTGAATTTCAGGAAATTCCTACACTCTATTAATGTAAATTATCTTATCCATATTACAGTTAGAGGTTGTTAAACAGATGAGGGATAATAATGACAACCAAAACAAAAATAGCAGTAGTATCTTTAAATTATTGAAGGCTTACACTGTTCTAGGTACTGGGCCAAATGTTTTATATACATTTAATCTGTAGAGAAGTTCTCTGGAGGTAATGTTAGCCCAGTTCATGGAGGAACAAATGGAGGCTTACAGAGACTAACTAGGATCTGAACCTGACTCCAAAACTTGGTTATGCTGTCTCCTTCCAAACAGAAAAGACTCAGCACCTGTATGTGCAGTCTCTGACACCCTTGATAAAGAGTATGATGATAATGATCATATTTCCATTACATGGCTTTTGAAAAAAACTTTATAAAAGTAATGTTTATTTGCAATATTTGGCAATAAAAGAGAGTGATTTAAAAGATAAAAGAAATATCTTGTAATATTATCACCTAGAAATAACCAGAATTAAGATTTTGCTATATTTTGGGGTGCCTAAGTGGCTCAGTCAAGCATCTGCCTTCTGCTCAGGTCATGCTCCCAGGGTCCCGGGATGGATCCCCATGTCAGGCACCCTGCTCAGTGGAGAGTCTGCTTTTCCCTCTCCCTCTGCCCTGCTTGTGCTCTGCGTGTGTGTGTGTGTGTGTGTCTCTCTCTCAAATAAACACATAAAATCTTTAAAAAAAGATTTTGCTATATTTCCTTCAAGATTAAAAAAAGTTATGATAGTTTTTAATTTTGCACGTGTGTGGTATTAAAACATAACTCAATGTTTATAAACATTTCACTTTTAAAAGTACCACAGTATAGTTAATAGTTTTCTTATTGTAGGACTTTATTTCCTTTTTTGCTCTTGTGAGTTGATTAATTCATTCAACAAATATTTACTGAACACCCACCATGTACCATGTACTATTCTAAGCATTGGGATATAGCAATGAATAAAACAGACAAAAAAAAAATCTATCCCTACCTTCATGGAGCTTACTATCTAATGGAAAATACAGACAACAAATAAAATGAATTAAATGGTAGAGTAAAAGGTAATACATGAAAAAGGTCCTGGAGAAAAGTAATGTTGGTAAAAGGGGTAGGGAGTATGGTGGAAAGGAACTGCAATTTTGAATAGCGGGTCAGGTAAGATCTCAATGAGAAGGTAACATCTGAGCAAAGACTTGAAGGGCGTAAGAAGAAGAGCATGTGGATATCAGGGAGGCGCATCACAGGAATGGCCAAAGCAAGGTGCTGTGGTTGAAGCTGTGCCTGGAGGACTCTGAGAACAGCAGGGAGGGCAGTGCTGTAAGTGGAATAAACAAAGAGGAAAGGAGGAGGGATGAGGGCAGAGACATAACAGGACATCAGAGCAAACTGTGGGGCAAGGTAAAGACTCTGGTTTCTACTCTGAGATAAGATACTACTGAAGGACTTGAACAGAGAACGTCATAATCTGATTAACTTTTAAAAATGTTTCCTTGGGGGTGCCTAGTGGCTCAGTCAGTTAAGTGTCAGACTCTTGATTTCAGCTCAGATCATGATCTTGGGGTTGTGAGATCAAGCCCTGTGTCAGGCTCTATGCTCAGCAGAAAGTCTGCTTCTTTCTTTCCCTTTGCCCCTCCCCTCACTCACTCTCTCTCTCTTTCTCCCTAAAATAAATAAATAAATCTTAAAAAAATAAATGTTTCCTTGTGTTGCTATGGGACTTGTCTGCAGGGGACAAGTGTGGAAACAGGGAGGCCAGTTAGGAGGCTACTGTGATAATCCAGGAGAGAGATGGTGTGGCTTGGACTAGGGTGGCAGAGGTTCTGAGAAGCAGGAGGCTTTTGATATATTTTGAAGGAAGAGCCAGTAACATCTGTTGACAGGTTGGATGTGTGGTCCAAGACTCGAGAGGAGTCAAAGATCACAAAGTTTTTGACTTGAACTACTACTGAAGGATAGAGGTGCCATCAGCCAAAATGGAGAAGGCTGGAGTAGAGCAAGGTTGGGGTTGTGCTTGTGGTGGAGGATCAGGAAGGAGGAGTTCAGGTTGTACATGTTAAGTCTGAGATGCCCGTTAGACACCCAAATGGAGATGTCAAGTGGGCCGTTGGATATTGAAGTCCAGAGATCAAGGAAGAGGTTGAACTTGGAAATATAAATTTGGGAGTCAGCAGTGTACAGAGAATTTATAGACATGAAGGTGGATGAGATCACCAAGGAAGTGAATATATCTTTGATGAATATTCTTATTCACAAACACTTATCCTTATCCATGCTCTTATCATCAGGACAGATTTCTAGGAGTAAAATTATTGGGTCAAAAGGCACACACATTGCCAAGGCTCTCAATGCGTATTGCCAAATTGTTTTTCAAGATGGCAACAATTTATATATCAGCCAACACTGAATATTACATTTTAAATAATCTCTTTTAATTTGACACTTAAAAATAGAGTCATATTATTGATTTGATTTTTCTGATGACTAGTGAAGTAAAAAGGTTTTATAAGGTGTTTGCTGATCATTTTTTTCTGTGCATTGGCTGTTAATGTCCTAGAGTAAGTTAATGCCTAGAGTAAGTTTTCTGTTGGGGTACTTTTAAGAAAATTTGTAATTTTCATTAGTTTTACTATTTTAATCATTTATCATCCTTTGGTTTTTTTATGTATAGGATAAGGAAGTACAAGCTAAGAAGAGGAATCAGATTGATGCCATAGTGGTCTTTCAGCAACTTATGAGTTGTGATATTCCAGGTCATTTCATACGCAGGAGCAGTTAATGGCATCTGTGATATTGTAATTTATGATAAGAAATATATATGTGGGGGCTCCTGGATGGCTCAGTCGGTTATGCAGCCGACTCTTGATCTCAGCTCAGGTCTGGATCTCAGGGTTGTGAGTTCAAGCCCTACGTATGGCTCGTGGAGGCTACTTTAAAAAAAAGAAAGAAAGAAAGAAAGAAATACATATGTGGTTGTCATCTGTTTCTGGAACAGAGCTCCTAAAACTCTTGGAATTTCCTAAGTGATGAGAAGGATATGCTATGTAAATGAGGTGACTCCTGGACCTCAGGATAGGGGCTAACCACCAGAAGAACCAACCAAGTGACCAGAGGATTAGAACTTTCAGTCTCACCCTCCAACCTCCAGGGAGGGGAGAGGGGCTGGATATTAAGTTCAATCACGGATGGCCAAGGATTTAATCAATTATGCCTAGGCAAATTCATCAAAACCTAAAAGGAGAGGGTTTGGAAAGCTTCTCGGTTGGTGAATACATGGAGATTTGGGGAGAGTGGTTCGCTCAGAGAGGGTGTGGAGGCTCTTCATGCTTTGCCCATACCTTGCTCTTGAATTTCTTCCATCTGGCTTTTACATCATTTTATAATAATCCAGAGTCTAGTGGCTAAAATGTTTCTCTGAGTTCTGTAACCCTTTCTAGCAAATTAATCAGACTGAAGGTGGAGGACGTTGAAACGTCCAATTTGAGCCAGTAGCTCAGAAGCACAGGTGGGTTTGGGACTAGCATCTGAAGTGGAGGGCTCAGAGAACAGTCTTGTGGGGCTGAGCCCTTAACCTGTGGAATCTGATGCTATCTCTGGGTAGATAGTGTCAGAATTGAGTTGAATTATAGGATACCCAGCTGGTGCTGGAGCATTGCTTGTTGGCTATAGAGAAACTCCCATCCCACCCCTCTAATGCTGGAATTGGATCCAGAAGTTTTTAGCAGTTTTAAATTTTTTTTTAAAGATTTTTTTATTTATTAGACACAGAGAGACAGCCAGCGAGAGAGGGAACACAAGCAGGGGGAGTGGGAGAGGAAGAAGCAGGCTCCTAGTGGAGAAGCCTGACGTGGGGCTCGATCCCGGAACGCCGGGATCACGCCCTGAGCTGAAGGTAGATGCTTAACGACTGCGCCACCCAGGCGCCCCATTAGCAGTTTTAAATTTTTAAAGAATTGAATGACAACTGGGGAAGCATACATAGTACTATCCATTTTTAAGGACACGTAATGAAAAAAATCATTAAAAAAAAAGAACATGTAACAAAAAAAAATCAAAACAATGCAAAAAAAGTTTTCAAAAATTAAAATACTGTGCTTGCTGAAGTAGAATTATCTGAAAACAAGAAATATTGTTGAATTGCTAGAGGGTGAGGAGCAAGCATACAGGTAAGCTATTTTTTACTCTAATAAGACATGGCAGCACTGAAAATAATAATAACAGCAAATATTTACACAGTACTTATTACACCCCTGGTGCTGTTTCAACACTACCTGAGAAGTAGGTACCAGTCAGGAACTCCTTTCTATAGAGGAGGAACTTGCTACACAGATAGGCTGAGAAACTCTGCCCAGATGCTACAGCAGAACTCAGAGTCGAACATGGGGTCTGGATCAACAGCCTGAACTCTGTTTCAGTTTCTTTATACATATGATTTCATCTACTTTTGATAGCAATCTTCAGAGGGAGATCTTCCCATTCTAAAGAGGGACAACTAGATACAGGATTTGCTCAGGTCCTATAGGAAGTGACAGAAACTGGATTTGACCCAGGTCACTTTGAAACCAAAGTTGGTTCCTTCCTCTAATAACCCACCGTCTCCCAGGAAATAGTTAAGAGTGAAAATGTGTGGTACAAGTGTTAAGTTTCAGGAGTAAAGGAAGTCAGAAAAAGAGGAGACGGATGCAGGCTGGGATAGTCTGGGAAAAGAGGTGAACTAATGAGGGACAAAGAGGAGGACCTGGAAGGGAGAAAAGTAGTGTCAGCAAGAGGAGTGAAGCTTGGGAGGGTGAGCTGGAATGGCACACAGGGGGAACATTAAGGAGACCGGGCTATAAGAGAGTTTGTCTTATCTTGGTCTTTCGTATTTTTCTGCTAGTTTTCTTCTGGATTTTGTTTTGACAGATATTAATACATGGCCTCCTGTATTTTGCCCTGAATACCCTTCCTATGAGTGAGTTTCTATCAAACTGTAGCTTCTAAAAGACAGAGAATTTATCTTGTATTCATTTTTAATCTCTGGCTTATAAGGGCTTAACATCTATTTGTAGAAATTAGTTGAATTGCTAGTTTTGATCTATTCTAGACTTTTTGATTAGGCTGTTTACATGCATAGATTCAGAGCCTATCTTCTTTCAACTGTGTCCCTTCTACCAGCAGGGAAGCACGCTCGTCTTCCCTCCCTAAAACAAAAACAGTGTGATATAAAACCAAAAACAAGCAATACACAAACAAACCAAAAACTCTTCCCTCACCTACTGCGTTTTCTTTTTTTTTTTTCCTTTTCTTCACAGTCAGATGTCTTGAGTTGTCGACACCTGCCCACCCAGTTCCATTTTCTCACCTCCCACTAACTCCTCTGCCTACTCCAATCTGGTGTCTCTCTCTCTCTCAATCCACCTAACCAGCAACAGACAATACCATTCATGAACTACCTTCCAATTCTTAAAACAAAAGCGTTTTTTCCAGTGCTCATCTTGCTTCACTTCCCACTGAAGCAGCTTTGGGCAGTCGACTCCTCTCTCCCTGGAGCACTATTAATTTAGCATCTGTGACACCCAATTCTCCTTTAACTCACATCTTTGGCCACTTTGTCTTCCTCTCCTTGCCTCATCTTCCTCTACCAACCTTAAGATGTTTTTACCTAAGACTCTATTGCTCCTCAGGCAGTATTAATCAATTACAATCCATTTTCCAGTGACAATACCCACATATTAAATTAATGACCAAACAACCTAGTGCCTTCTAGGGGCTGAGCCCTAAGAAAATCCATTTCTTTTCCCTTGTGCTGACTGCTTCACTCAACCCTTCTCCTATGCTAATCTCACATCTTCCTCTTACTCTTGCTACACTCTGTACTTGGTCCCATTACCAATTCCTCCCTGAACCTTAGCTAACCCAAGATCCACCCCTTGGTCTGTTAATTCAATTCCTAGTTCTGAAAGTTGTTTAGTTTGGACAACTTTTGATCCATTAATTCCCGGCAGACTTCACGGAGGGAGAAAAAAACACTGCCGCTATATTTGACAGTTGTTTGACATACCGTGAAACCAAATAAATAACGTGAAGCAAAGCTAGTGGATTATCTGGGGAAAGTTTTATACCGAGTTCAAGTAAGCTTAGCGTGTACTTTTCCTACGGAAAATATTTTGTTGGTTTCCTGTCAGTATCATGTTGCTGTTTTGTTTATTTCAGCTGAATTCTCCCACTTCTTATTTATTTGAACTGGATAACTTACTGTTATTTTTAATCATCAAGCATATGCAGTTTTTAATCATTTTTGTTTTTTTTTTAGATTATCAACAGAGTATACATTATAGTAGGAAAATTTGTAGAAAAAGAGAAGAAAAAAGTAAAAAATCATTTAATTCTACCTTCCAGACATAACCAAATACATATGAATTTTCCATGGTAACATGATAATTATGTAAAAATATCCCTTATATGCTTGTGGCAAAAGAAAGAGTTGAAATTTTTTTCTATAACATAAATTAACAGAATCTTTAGGAGCTCTCTGATTTTATGAGTGGTTTTTTTTCATTTTTCTTTTTTTTTCAAGTTTTTTCCCCCTTGAGTCCAGGGAATTTTTTTCTTCCATAAAAATACTGGTTTTAATTTAGACCAATCATTATAAATGATCTCAGTTTATAAAAATAAGCTTTTTCTCTCCTCTTTTTTTTAAAGGGGGGGTTGGAAATTTACTATTCAACTGGCAAATTACATTATTATGAGTAAAATTATAATTATATCTGAGGTAAGAAAAAAATAATTCTCTGAAGCATGACTCATTTTAAAATTGAAAGAGCCAAGGATAGAAGAAATTCAAGATCTGAGAACCCTTTTTAACTGTTTAAAGCAAAATTCTACTTGTAGTCAAAAGGAGAGTTTCCCTCTCTGCTTTTGTCTAAGGTTTTCGTGTTTTTGCTTTATCTCTGGGAACAGAATATAAACTCTCTGAGGTCAGGAGTTGTCTTGGGTCTTTTCTGGATCCTCACAATGATCTAAAGGGTGCTTTGCAGGTGTTTAATAAATATGGGCCTTTTGACTACTCAGTATGTGGGTGAGAACAAATAATAATTTCATTTGTGTGTCCAAAAGTAACTTACAAAGGATGCTCACATCTTTTCTACTTTGAGCTTCATGTCAATTCTGTGAAGTAGAAACACTAGGTCATTACTAGTAGGCTTTGAGAAGGTAAACTGCCCAAAAGATGTCTTGCAAGCATGCTTAAGATATAATTTTGAGTTAAAAATTTTTTTAAAGCAGGCTACAATATGATTTCAGCTAGCACACTGTCAAAATATCATAGAAATACACTGCACGGAAAAGACCCAAAATGTTAACAGTGGTTATTTCTGGGTTGCAGAATAATGGATGACTTTTATTTTCTTCTTGTAGTTGTTTGCATCCCTCACCCCCAACACTCACCCACGCACAGGCGCGCGTGCAAACACACACACACAATACAGATACATACACACAGTCTCTATAAATACTACTTGTTTGAAAAAGGAAGCATAAGATTTTTACGTGAAAAGAATTAAAAACAGAAGTAAATAGACTCCTTTTCTCTTCCTCTTGATAGAAACTTAAAAAGCGGCCCATCCTTCAGGCAGCTCTGCTTGCCAATGTTGAGAAGTAAAATGATAGAAAATAACACAGCGTGCATCTGCCAGGACAGATTTGTGGTTGACATTTCTTCTGGAAAAATGTCTCCATTAAGATAAGTAGCTGTTGGTGTTGTCTCCTAGTTTAGTCATTTTGAAAAGTAATGAGTAGCTTTCAGAAGTGGATTTTAGCTTTCCCATGGAATCCATCACTTTGAATGGGTATACCTTAGACCTGACTGAGCACGTGATATAAGAGAATTCATCACTGGGCACACATCATCTTCCAAATATTTGCATGATGTTGTTCAGTACAATGAAGTGCTCAACAAATGTAAACTATGATTCATTATTATTACTTAGCACATATTTTGGTTAGATTTGTTTCTAAGCGTTTTGGGACATGGATTATGGATTACATTAATGACTATGTATTTAACCAGTCATGTGATAGGAGGGCTTTATTCATATTATTTCTAATCCTTAATTAATCTTACAAATCCGTTAACTCAACTCCCATTTTATAGATGAGGATATTTTAGCTTCGAGAGGTTAAGAAACTTGCCAGGATTCAAACCCTGGTCTTTGTGACTTCAAAGCCAGCCTTTGACCCACCACACCACACTATGTTTTGCTTAATGTCATATTTAACATTGAGTCCCTTGCATCTTTTCCCTAGCACGGAGTATCTTTGAATATATTAGAGACTGAATGATACAGGCATGAACACATGTATGAAAGTGGCAGCCTTACCCACTGTTCTTGGTGTCTACAAAGACTATCCTCAGAGAGGGGAAACGGGGTAGAAATCAATAAAGACAGTGAAAGCGAAATTGGAAGAAGAAAAGAAAAGAGAGAAAAATCAACACCAGGAGCCTATAAAATAGCTTCTGAAGGGCTTTTATAGCTGGTGCCAGGTTTGACAAGGCTTCATTCAGACTGTTAAGCTGTGTTCAATTTTCTGTTTATCATTTCATAGGAACTTCTGTGGCCACATTCCTGAGACCTTAAACATGCCACAGGAATATAGGGATTTCTCTCTTGTCATAAATCCAATATAATAAAAGAATCAGGATGTGAAAGTAGCATGGCACACGTGGTTGCATTAGGACTAATAATACTTCTGGTCAGTACAGGAGGCAACATCATCAAAATGATAGTAACAGTAGTCCTGTCTGAGTTGTACTTTATCTGTTCTGGGCATCATGTTGAATGTTTTAGTTACCTTTTCGCATTCAATTTCCACAACCTACCTAGGAGGTAGGTGTTAAGAGATTTAGTTTTCAAATGTCATAACTAGGCCCTGAGAATTTCAGTAACTTGTGCAAGGGCAAGAGCTAATTAATGGCCTAGAACCATGATCGGTTTGCCTCTGACCACTTACTTTTTAAATACTGGCCTTGTTTTTCTCCTTTGATAAAGAGTGCTGCTTTCAATTGGCATGTAAATTTTTCTCCTTATGTCTCCAAATCCAGGATGTGATTAGGGTGTTGGTTTAAGTCTATGTTTCATTTGGTAAATATTTATTGAGGACCTACTATGTGCCAGAAAATGTTTTGAGAGTTTGGGTTACAGTGGTAAAGACATCAGTAAAAACACTTCCTCTCATGGAGCTTTTGCTTTAGTAAGATGCACATTATTTCTGAAATTTGCATTCTTTGAAGAATACTGATTTGTATTCTGAGAGTGTGGAAAGAGAATAAAAATCTGATGTTCAATGTGAGTTTTAAAATTTAAACACAGAGATCTAACACTTAGAAGGAAAACAAGGCATTTCAACAAATTCAAAAAGATGGAAGTCATCTCCCGAATCTTTTCTGACCACAATGCTATGAAACCAGAAGTTAACCACAAGAAAAAATCTGGAAAGAACACAAATACATGGAGACAAATGAAAATGAAAATGCAACAGTCCAGAACTTTTGGGATGCAGCAAAAGCTATTCTAAGAGGAAAGTTTATAGCAATATAGGCCTAATTCAAGAAGCAAGAAAAATCTCAAATAAACAACCTAATCTTACATTTAAAGGACCTAGAAAAAGTACAAACAAACCCCAAAACCAATAGAAAGAAGGAAATAACAAAGATTAGAACAGAAATAAACAAAACAGAAATTACAAAAAACCCCAAACAAAAAAACAAACAAAACCTGATCACTGAAATAGAACTGATCACTGAAACGAGCTGGCTCTTTGAGAAGATCAATAAAATCGGTAAACCTTTAGCCAGACTCATTAAAAAAAAAAATGAGAGGACTCAAATAAACAAAATCAAAAAATGAAAAAGGATAAATAACAACTGACACCAAAGAATACAAAGGATTATAAGAAAATATTATGAAAAATTATATGTCAACAAATTGGACAACCTAGACAAAATGGATAAATTCCTAGGAACATATCATCTTCCAAAGCTGAATCTGGAAGAAACAGAAAATTTGAACAGACCAATTACCAGCAATGAAAATGAATTTAAATATTCCCAGCAGACAAAAGTCCAGGACCAGACAGCTTCACAGGTGAATTCTACTAAAGAAGAGTTAATATCTATTCTTCTCAAACTATTCCAAGAAATAGAAGAGGAAGGAAAACTTCCAACTTCATTCTATGAGTCAGCATTACCCTGATACCAAAACCAGACAAAGACACTACAAAAAAAGAAAACTATAGGTCATTATCTCTGATGAACATAGATGAAAAAAATCCTCAACAAAATATTAGCAAACTAAATCCCATAATACATTTAAAAAATCATTCACCACAATCAAGTGGGATTTATTTCTGGGTTGCAAGGGTGGTTCAATATTCACAAATCAATCAATGTGATAAATGAAATTAACAAGAGAAAGGATAAAAACTATATGATCATCTCAATAGATGCAGAAAAAGCATTTGACAAAGTACAATAGCCATTCATGATAAAAATCTCCAACGAAGTAAGCTTAGAAGGAACACACCTCAACATACATGAAAAACCCACAGCTAACATCATCCTTAATGGGGAAAAACTGCGAGCTTTTCCTCTAAGATCATGAACAAGAAAAGGATGTCCATTCTCACCACCTTTACTCAACATAGTACTGGAAATCCTAGCTACAGCAACCAGACAAGGAAAAGAAATAAAAGGCATCCAAATTAGTAAGGAAAAGGAAAACTTCCACTATTCACAGATGACATGATACTATATAGAGAAAATCCTAAAGACTCCACAAAAATCTACTAGAACTGATAAATTTAGTAAACATACAGAAATTCATGGCATTTCTATACACTAACAATGAAGCAGCAGAAAGGGAAATTAAGAAAACAATACCATTTACAATTGCACCAAAAAGAATAAAATACCTAGGGATAAAACTAACCAAGGAGGTAAAAGACCTATACTCTGAAAACTATAAAACACTGATGAAAGAGATTGAAGACAATACAAACAAATGCAAAGTTATTCCATGCTCATGTGCTGGAGGAATCAATATTGTTAAAATGTCCATCTTACCCAAAGCAATGTACAGATTTAACGCAACCCCTATCAAACACAACAACAGAACTAAAACAAATAATTCTAAAACTTGTATGGAACCACAAAAGACTCCAAATAGCCAAAGAAATCTTGAAAAAGAGGAATGAAACTAGAGGTATCACAATGCCAGATTTCAAGATATACTACAAAGCTGTAGTAATCAAAACAGTATGATACTGGCACAAAAAGAGACACATAGATCAGTGGAACAGAATAAAGAGCCCAGAAATAAACCCATGGTAATAAGGTCAATTAATCTATGACAAAGAAGGAAAGAATATCCAATGGGAAAAAGACAGTGTCTTCAACAAATGGTGTTGGGAAAACTGGATAGCTACATGCAAAAGAATGAAACTGTACCACTTTCCTACACTGTACACAAAAATAAACTCAAAATAGATTAAAGACCTAAATATCACACCTGAAACCATAAAATTTCTAGAAGAAAACAAACACAGTAGTTTTTTTGACATCAGCTGTAGCAACATTTTTCTAGATAAGCCTCCTCTGGCAAGAGAAACAAAAGCAAAATTAAACTATTAGGACTACATCAATAGTGAAGGAAATCATCAGCAAAACAAAAAGGCAACCTACTGAACAGGAGAAGATATTTACAAATAGTATATCCAACAAGGAGTTAGTATCTAAAATCTACAAAAAATTTATAAAACTCAATGCTCAAAAGCCAAATAATCCAATTAAAAAATGGGCAGACAATGTGAAAAGACTTTTTTTCCCAAAAAATATGTATAGAGGGCCAGCAGACACATGAAAAGATGTTCAACATCATTAATCATCAGGGAAATGCAAATCAAAACAAAAATGAGCTATTATCTCACACCTGTCAGAATGGCTAGAACCAAAAACACAAGAAATAACAAGTGTTGGCGATGATATGGAGAAAAGGGAACCCTCTTGCCCTGTTGGTGGGAATGCAAACTGGTGCAGCCACTGTGGAAAACAATGTGGAGATTCCTCAAAATATTAAAATAGAACTACCACATGATCCAGTATTACCACGACTGGGTATTTATCCAAAGAAAATGAAAACACTAATTTGAAAAGATATATTCACCCCTATGTTTATTGCAGCATTATTTACAATAGCCAAGATATGGAAGCATCACAAGTGTCCATTGATAAGTGAATAGATAAAGAAGAAGTGGAATATATATATATATATATATATATATATATGAATATTATTCAACCATAAAAAAAGAATAAAATCTTGCCATTTGCAACAATATGGATGGATCTAGCAGGTATAATGTAAGTGAAATAAATCAGTCAGAAAGATAAATGCCATTTAATTTCACTCATATATGAAATTAAAAAAAAAAACAAAGAAAAAAAGAGACAAACCAAAAAAACCCCCAGACTCTTAACTCTAGAGACCAAACTGGCAGTTACCAGAGGGGAGGTTGGTGGGGGATGGGTGAAATAGGTGAAGGGGATTAAGAGCACACTCATCATGATGAGCGCTGAGTCATGTACAGAACTGCTGAATCACTAGATTCTACCCTTGATGCTAACACAACACTGTACGTTAATTATACTTGGAGAAAAAAAAATCTTGAGCAACAGCCCCTAGCTGAAGAGAATGCTGTCTGCAAGCAACACAAGTAATAGAAGATAATGTGAGCCAGTTGAAGTTTCCAATGTTTTTCTCTTCTCTTCCAATTCTAAAGTAGAACTGTCATTTCACAGAACATGGAGGAGACCAGTGCCATTATGGAATTGCCTACGCATGCAATTTTAGGAAATTAATGAATTGATATTGTTAATACCAAATTTCAGTGTTTTAGGAATTCAGACTGAGTTGATGAAATGAACAGGCACCCACAAGTAAGCCGCAGTCACCAACATTGCTAACACAGCCAGGAGGGTTTCACCTGAGGCTTTAAGATCTGAGACAGACAGGGCTTCACTGGAGTTACTGCTGAATTCAGCTGTAAGAACCAAGTCATCTTTGTGGACTTCTGTCAGAATTAGTTTGTCATGAACATATGAACTCTAAAGCCTTGGTAGAAAAGCTAAAAATAAACATATCAAGTATATGTTAAGTGACGGTGGTGTCTATATTCAGATTCTTAAGCAGAAATTTCAGAATAGAGAAGAAAACATATCTCACATTGCAGGACAATCTTGATATTTTCAGATAAAATTTTCAGGGAAGAAAAAAATTCTTAAAAAAAAAATCCATTGTTTCTCTTTTTGTCCCTTGATCCCAAATTTGACAGCAATTGTAGAAACTGTTTGAAGTGCACTCTGTGGTATTTCCTGAGAAATCTGTCATGGTTGCTGACACCTTCAAATAACCTGTGAATTGGCAATGGTTAAAGGCAAGAAACAGGGGAAGGCATGAGTTTTTGAAAGCCTGCGTTTAAAACACTACTGAAAAGTACTTATCCAACCCAAATAAATGAAGTTTAACCGTGTTTTATTCACACTTAACTCATTAGAACTAAGTTATTCATCCCAACTCACTAATCAATGCATTAATTAAACATATATTTATATTTTCAAGGCCAGGCTTGAACTCACAACCCTGAGATCAAGACCTGAGCTGAGATCAAGAGTCAGATGCTTAACCGACTGAGCCACCCCGTATTCTCTATGTGTCTGGTACTGAAAACAGCCTATGTCACACTACAATTTATAAACACCCAGATTTACTTTCTACAGACACCTTTTTTAAAATTTATTTTTAAAGATTTTTATTTATTTATTTGACAGAGACAGCCAGTGAGAGAGGGAACACAAGCAGTGAGAGAGGGAACACAAGCAGTGGGAGTGGGAGAGGAAGAAGCAGTCTCCTAGCAGAGAAGCCTGACGTGGGGCTCGATCCCGGAACGCTGGGATCACGCCCTGAGCCAAAGGCAGACGCTTAACGACTACGCCACCCAGGCACCCCACAGACATCCTTTTAAATTTAGGATTGTTTTGTTACTTCCTATAGGAGATCAGAAAGCCAAAAATCAATATCTTCATTAAGTACCTCATATTAGCTAGAAATCTCAAAATAATTGCCTAAAAAGTAATTGATGATGCTAAGTGAAATAAGTCAAGCAGAGAAAGACAATTATCATATGGTTTCTCTATTCTATGGGACATAAGAATTAGGAAGATGGGGGGGCGCCTGGGTAGCGCAGTCGTTAAGCGTCTGCCTTCGGCTCAGGGCATGATCCCGGCATTCTGGCGTTCTGGGATCGAGTCCCACATCGGGCTCCTCCGCTGGGAGCCTGCTTCTTCCTCTCCCACTCCCCTGCTGTGTTCCCTCTCTCGCTGGCTGTCTCTATCTGTCGAATAAATAAATAAAATCTTAAAAAAAAAAAAAGAACTAGGAAGATCGGTAGGAGAAGAAAGGGATAAAGAAACAGAGGATAATCAGAAGGGGGAATGAAGCATGAGAGACTATGGACTCTGAGAAATAAACTGAGGGCTTCAGAGGGGAGGAGTGGGGGAATGGGATAGGCTGGTGATGGGTAGTAAGGAGGGCATGTATTGCATGGTGCACTGGGTGTTACATGCAACTAATGAATCATCGAACTTTACATCAAAAACCAGGGATGTACTGTATGGTGAATAACATAATATAATAAAAAATATTATTATGAAAAAAAGTAATTGATGAACAAATGTGTTCTTAAGTTTATTGTCTACTGTGCTCAGTTAAATTCCTAAATTAGGGAGGTGGGACTCAGCAAGAAATTAAGATGGTTACAGCAAAATTCCTTTTATTTCCCCACTCCTTCCCTGGTTGTTCAGCCTCCTGATTCAGTCTTTTCTGTCCACCTCTTCCAATTTGCAGTCTTGAAGTTGGGAATGATTATGATTCTCTTTCAGTAATCTCAAATGCCTGATACCTTTTTTTGAATGCATGGAGTAACTGCCACAGATTGTGTCCCAGAGAGTTTTAAGTTCATTCAGCCCCACAGATTTACCACGGAGAAGGCAGAGAGAATTTGCTCCATCTTGTCGCCCTTTGTACATTGAGGCTGCTCGTTTATCTCCTCTCCTCCCCTCTCTACGTGGGCTCCTTCAGAATAAGGGCATGTCTGTGTATCGGTCTCCATCTACCTGCGAGGTAGGGGTAAATGAGATGCAGCGCCATGCTTGGGGCTGTGCCTGGAAGTGAGCCATCCAGGGGCTGGCGGGGTGACAGGAAGGATGATAGATGAGGGAGTCAGTCTCGGTGAAAACAACACACAGGAGCACGCACTGAGTCTCCAGGGTGAAGTGGGGCAGACGGGAGAAGAAAGAGCCGTGTCCGCCGTGAGACACGGAAAGGGTGAGGCAAGAATCGGGTTGTGTGGGATAGGATGTATCTGTGCAAGGACAGCAAACTCCTGTCCTTACCTGAAGTGAGATAATTTAGGTAAAACTCCTGGCACATATAAGGCACTCCCTAATTTTAATACCTACCTTACGGGGTGAGTGATTCAAAGAGGTAAATATTTGTAAAGCTGCTGGCATAGCACTTGATACGCCATCTTAGTTCTTCTCTATTTCTCCTAGAATTCAATTTCTCAGTCAAGAACATTTTGTGGTTCACATTCATATGGCTTTATCAATGGCTTTTCTGACTGTTTTGAGAGGTTAACTCCTTGCTTAGATACAAGTCTGCCTCAATCCCTTGTTAGGGACTGAGTGGACTCTGTGAGACAGAACCTGTTTCAAACCTCAAGTCCGTTATTTACTGGCTGCAGCATTTACAGTATGTTCCTGAGCCTCTCTGAGCCTGTTTCCTTCATCAAACTTTAGGGACTGTCGTGAGAATTAGATATGAAGTGACTGGAGATCCTGGAATGTTTAAAGAGCTTGCTGTAAAGTAGCCATTAATATTCAGCACAGATGCTTTCTACTTTAACCATTTTGAACAGAACTACTAGCAAATGTATTTCCCCATATCTCTCTCTCTCTCTCTCTTTTTTTTTTTTTAGTTTAATTTGGTGCATGGACACTCAGACTCTCCTCTGCCTCCATATCTTTTTAAACAGAGAAAACTGAATTTATTTTTATTTATTTTTTTTTACCTTGTAGCGGTTATTGTATGTTGGCTTACTCAATATTTGTTCTAATTCCTTTTTCCTTTGCTCTCCTCTACGTCAGAGGCTGGGAAGTTAAATAATTCATTTCTCAGCTTCCCTTGAAGGCAACAGAAAGCATGTGACCCAGTTCTGAGCCATGACACCTAAGTACAAGTCAGTGAGGGAGGGAGAAGGGTTTATGGGAAAGCTTTTCTTTCCAAATAAGTATAACAGATGAGGCTGCCCGGCCCTTGCACTATACCCTTTGTCCTATTTGGAATATGGATTTGGTGACTAGGGCAGAAGCAGCCATTTTGTTACAATGAGGAAATACATTATAGAGGGTGGAACAGAAAGACAGAAGAAGCATGGTTCCTTGATGATACCATTAAGTCACTGAACCAGCCCTGGATCTTATTTTTATGCATATCAAATAAACCTGTTTCCTTAAGCCATAGCTATTTGTCCACTCCATTTCTTGTAATCACACACATCCCTAACAGATATAAACTTTTTTTTAAAAAAAAGTATTGATTTATGTATTTATTTGAGAGATAGAGGACATGTAAGTGGGGGCAGGAGGGCAAAGGGAGAGGGAGAGAATCTTAATTAGACTCCCAGCTGATTGCAGAGCCCCATGTGGAGATCCATCTCACGACCCTGAGATCATGATCTGACCCAAAATCAGGAGTTGGACACTTTACTGACTGAGCCATCTAGGCAGCCCCTAAACTTTTTTTTTTTTTTTAAGATTTATGTATTTATTTGAGAGAGTGAGAGAGAGCTCAAGTGGGAGGGGTAGAAGGAGGGAGAGAAAACTCAAGCAGACTCCACACTGAGCAGAGAGCCCGACACGGGGCTGGATCTCACGACCCGAATCAGGACCCAAACCAAAACCAAGAGTCAGATGCTTAACTGACTGTGCCACCCAGGCATCTCTGCCCGTAAACTTTTAATTTTTGATAATAACCCATTACTGTGAAGTGCTTTAATGGTCCTATGTCCTTATATCTATAAGATCTGTAGGGCTGTCTGCCATGAAAATAAATGGTTCCAAATATATCTATAACTTTTCACTTAATTCATTAGCTTATTCACTCAGTGAGTTATGTTGAAACAATTATTTGTGGAAAGACTAATTGGTGATTTAACTGACCCTGCTGTCTGCGGGGATTTTAAGGTCACTTGACAGCATTTTAGCTCATCACAGTCCTTAATATGTAACTTTTCCTTTCTCATCCCATTTCCTTTCAATTCTGCCATGAATGCTATCCAAATGGGAAATCAAAATAGTTACATCGGTACAATTTATGTTACATCTCATATGCCAGTGATTGACGCATGCTAATTTTCTTCAAGCACTTTTTCAGTTACTTCCATGTTTGCAGTCAGCTCCTGATGGTTGTTGATCCTGCCCCAAGGAGAACTAAAACCTTGTGTGACACGCAGTCACCATCCCTGGGTTGGCCCTTGTCAAATCCCTTCCAGACGCTTTTTCCATTCAGTGTTTTGCACACAACCACCAGCTTCTATTTGTCCTTAGATCCTTCCTCTGCTCAGAGCCTTTGAAGCCCCCCAGACCTTTCCTCCTTAGCCTAGCCTTGCAGTGCCTTCTTCAGTTTGATCCAGCACATCTGTCCCCACACCCTCCTAATTCTTACAACTCCATTATGTACCCTGCATGCCTTGCATCTGCTGACGTCCGCTTATAATGCCCTTCCTTCCCATTTCTGGGTTCCAACTCTTACCCACCCCACAAGGGCCCACGTTTCTAATAAAGCTTTTCCTAATCTTCCCACCTGGAAGTCACTCCCCTGTCCCTGACTCCTAGTTTACTATACTTCTGTGAGTGGCACTTATGCCTTCCTGTGCTGTTCTCAAGTTATTTATGTTTACATCACTGCCTGCACACTAACTCCATGAAGGCAGATTGATCTCCACATCATCTTTGGATTCCCTACCGTGCCTCACATGGGCCCTTGTACTCGGGAAAGTGCTAGCGTCTGACATGCAATAGGCCCTCGATAAAAATGTTTGAATGGATGACTATAAAAGAACAGTCATAATGGGTAAGATGAATGATAAGACTCTACTCTCTAAGTAGAGAAGGACAGGGTTTTGCCTGCAGCAAAACTGCAGCCATGGCTTTACATTTGATTTGTAGAACTCAGCAAGTGAAGAAAATAATAAATAGTGGAAATAAACAAAAATATACGGCTTGGGCATTCATGGTGAAATGTCCTTCTTGTGTATGTGCTCAGATGGATCACTTCTGTGAATTATCTTAATTATTTTATATCTGTTACCTAATAAAATTACTTTCTTTTACAACCTCTCCATGGAACACACAATCAGAGTTAATTTTCTTACTTATTCTTTTCTGAGAAACAGCAATGAAGAGATTACAGCCTAATAGAGGTGGTTATCAAACGATAAATGCCTGGAGAAAGCAGTAGTGGGCTTTCTCTTCACCATCTAGAATGAAGGGAGACTAGAGCAATCACAAATACTTCCTCTGGGGCCAGTGTCCTAGGTCTGGGCTAAAGCTGCACCGCTCTTGTGGGATCCTGGGCCGGCTACACTTTCCTGTGCTTCAGTGTTCTCATTTACAAAATAGACATGACAATAGCATAGGCTCACTTCGGACATACTGCAGGCTTGATTCCAGACCACCACAATAAAGCAAAGGTTGCAATCAAGTCAGTCAAACGGATTTTTTGGTTTCCCAGTGCATACAAAGGTTATGTGTTCACTGACAACAGTCTCTTAAGGGGGCAATAGCATTATGTCTAAAAAACACTCTACATACCTTAACTAAAAATACTTCATTGCTAAAAGATGTTAGCCATCATCTGAGCTTTCAGTGAGTCATAATATCACAGATCACCATTACAAATAATAATGAAAATATTTGCAATATTGCAAGAATCACCAAAATGTGACACAGAGACGAAAAGTAAGCAAACGCTGTTGGGAAAATGGCACCGATAAATTTGCCTGATGCAGGGTTGCCACAAACCTTCAATTTGTAGAAAACACAGTATCTGTGAAGTGCAATAAAACAAGGTGTGCTGTGCCTGCCTCAGGGAGAGTTAGTGAAGATCGATGACCTAAAACATGTGAGGCACTTCGAATAGTACCAAGGATATATTTAGCACTTGGAAATTATTAGCCATTGTTTTTAAGAGCCCATCCATTCAGAGTATTTTTTTGTATTTTCCTGACTGGCAACTTTCTTATGCCTGTCCTTTTTCTTTTGCTGTCCCTTTCCCCTCCCCTTCCTTCTGCTCCTCTCCTCCTTCTCCTTCCCCTTGTCCTCTTCAGTCACTGAAATTAACTACACTACCATCTCTCTTTAAAGATACTGATCAATTCCAACTGGTTTGTCTTATATTAAAAAAAAAATTAGTCCAAGAACTTTACCAAAAATATGATTTTCTTACTCAATGTCCCAAAAAGTCTCAGTATAACATATTAAAGTAAATTAAGACCTAATTCTAGAAGCCTGGAATGTTCGCTGACACTATTGTCAAAATTATTTTTCTGAGCACAGCATCTCCTGGAAACATGACCAGCTGAAAATGTGTATGTGTATATTGTACATTTTCCTGTCAGGAATTGTAAGGTTGAAACAAGAGTTTATAGGAAGCTGTTAGTATGACATGACAGTCAGTTACCAACTATTTCTAAGTTTCATTTTACTTTTAAAAAAAATTACAAATAAAGACAAGCTGTCATAAAAGCCAGTTCCATAGAAACAGCACAAGCCTTAACTAAAATATTCTTAGATAGACTTGTCCATCATAGTTCTTGGAACAGGAATTTTCTTCATGTGAATCTTTCAGATGTGTTCACTTGAATATTATCTCGATTTTACCCACATCATTTAGTTCCAGGCCCTACTTAAGATGATTTAAAAGTCAAACGTTGGGGTTTTTTGGACTCTATTTCATGGATGTCTGAAATAATGCAATCAACAGAAAAATATTTTACATTCCTTTGGAGAAGGAAGCATGTTCATTCTTTAATTTCATCCTCATTTTTCCTATAAACACCTGCATGAAACATCACAATGAGAATATTGCCTTTACTGGTGTGAGCACTCTTATCATCATGTGCTGACAATGGATTTGTCATATATTTGGCATCAATTTCCCACTTTGAAAGGAGAGGCATTCACTGAGTCATTTCGTTTGCTCTCTGTTTGCAGAGTGTGAACAGCACTGATACCGAGCAAGCTTTGGGTATGGGGAAGTTGTAGTTGGTGCGTGCTTGTTATGGAGACAGAATGATAGAAACCACTGTAGATTTGGTATCTGCTTCTTACCCCTATTATTCTGAGGCCAATTCTGAAGCAGCCTAATTTGCTCCCAGAACAGCAGATGCTGCTTTGCTACCTGTGGATTGCATTTCGTGAGCAAATAGCTTTATCTTTCAGTGCTTTTACTTTCCTTTCTATATAAAAGATCAGAGAAGGAAACTGGTATCACAGCATGTATTTTAGTTTTGAGAGCCCACAGGAATGAAAATAATCAGAGGGCATCTGGGTGGCTCAGTCAGTTGGGTGTCTGACTCTTGATTTTGGCTTGGATCATGATTTCGGGGTTGTGGGATTGAACCCTGTGTCAGCACAGAGTGGGCTTGGGATTCTCCCTCTCCTCTGCCCCTCCCCCGGCTTGAGCACGCTTCTCCCCCCCCCCAATGAATAAACAAATCTTTCAAAAAAATAATGAAAGCAATCAGATTCATTTTTTTAATTTAGTTCTGGATATTTTAAAACCAGGACTACAAAGATCTATGTTAATAGGTAAATTAAAGGTGTACTACTAGAGGAGTCCAAGATGGCAGAGGAGTAGGAGACCCTAACTTCATCTGGTCCCAGGAATTCAGCAAGATAGCCATCAAATTACTCTGAACACCTGTAAACTCAACTGGAGATCTAAGAAAATATCTGCAACTCTACAAATAGAAAAGCGACCACTTTCTCCAAGAATGACAAGACGGAAAAACTCACCTCAAAAAAGAGAATAAGAGGCAGTACTGACTGCCAGGGACCTAATCATTAGGGACATAAGTAAGATGTAGGAACTAGAGTTCAGAATAATGATTATAAAGATGGGCTTGAAAAAAGCATAGAAGAACTAAAAGAAAAAAAGCACAGAAGAACTTAAATCTAACCAAGTTGAAATCAAAAAGGTTATTAATGAGATGCAATCAAAAACAGAAGCTCTAACTACTAGGATAAATGAGGCAGAAGAGAGAATTAGTGATCTAGAAGACCAAATGATGGAGAATAAAGAAGCTGAGAAAAAGAGAGATAAACAACTACTGGACCATGAGAGGAGAATTTGAGAGATGAGTGACACCACAAAACAAAACAATATTAGAATAATTGGGATCCCAGAAAAAGAAGAAAGAGAGAGAGGGGCAAAGGTATATTGGAGCAAATTATAGTGGAGAACTTCTTAATCTGGGGAAGGAAACGGGCATTAAAATCTAGGAGGCACAGAGAACCCCCTTCAAAATCACTAAAGATAGGTCAACATCCTGGCATATAATAGTAAAACTTGCAAGTCTCAGAGACAAAGAGAAAATCCTGAAAGCAGCTCAGGAAAAGAGATCTGTAAGCTACAAGGGTAGAAACATTAGATTGGCAGCAGACCTGTCCACAGAGACCCGGCAGACCAGAAAGTACTAGGGCATGATATATTCAGGGTACTGAACTAGAAAAATATGCAGCCAAGTATACTATATCCAGCTAGAAGGAGGATACTATATCCAAAATAGAACGAGTGATAAAAAGCTTACAGGACAAACAGAAACTTAAAGAATTTGTGATCACCAAGCCAGCCCTAAAAGAAATGTTAAAAAGGATCCTCTAAGCAAAGAGAGAGCCCAAAAGTAACATAGACCAGAAAGGAACTGAGACAACATACAGTAACAGTCACTTTACAGGTAATACAATGGCACTAAATTCATATCTCTCAATAGTTACTCTGAATGTAAACTGGCTAAATGCCCCAATCAAAAGACACAGGGTATGAGATTGGATAAAAAAGCAAGAGCCATCGACATGCTGTCTGCAAGAGACTCATTTTAGACCCAAAGACACCCCCAGATTTAAAGTGAGGGGTGGAAAACCACTTATCATGCTAATGGACATCAAAAGAAAGCAGGGGTGGAAATCCTTATTTCAGACAAATTAGATTTTAAACCAGACTATAATAAGAGATGTGGAAAGACACTATATCATAATTAAAGGGTCTATCCAACAAGAAGATCTAGGAAGTATAAATATTTATGCCCTTAACATGGGAGCAGCCAATTATATAAGCCAATTAATAACAAAATCAAAGAAACACATTGATAATAAGACAATAATAGTAGGGGACTTTAACACCCCCCTCACTACAATGGGCAGATCATCTAAGCCAAAGATCAACAAGGAAATAAGGCCTTTGAATGACATCCTGGACCAGATAGACTTCACAGGTATATTCAGAACATTCCATCCTAGAGCAACAGAATACACATTCTTCTCAAGTGCACATGGAATATTCTCCAGAATAGTTCACATACTGAGTCACAAATCAGGCCTCAACTGGTACCAAAAGACTGGGATCATTCCCTGCATATTTTTGGACCACAATGCTTTGAAACTGGAACTCAAACACAAGAAGAAATTTGGAAAGAACTCAAATACAGGGAGGCTAAAGAGCATCCTACTAAAGAATGGGTCAAACATGAAATCAAAGAAGAATTTTAAAAAATCATGGAAACAAATGAAAATGAAAACACAACTGTTCAAAATCTTTGAGATGCAGCAAAGACAATCCCAAGAGGGAAGTATATAGCAATACAAGCCTTTCTCAAGAAACAAGAAAGATCTCAAATACACAAGCTAACCTTACACCTAAAGGAGCTGGAGAAAGAACAGCAAATAAAGACTAAACCTAGCAGCAGAAGAAAAATAATAAAGATTATAGCAGAAATCAATGAAATAGAAACCAAAAGAACAGTAGAACAGATCAATGAAACTAGGAGCTGGTTCTTTGAAAGAGTTAATAAGATCAATAAACCCCAGGCCAGACTTATCAAAACAAAAAGAGAAAGGACCCAAATAAATAAAATCATGAATGAAAGAGGAGAGATCACAATCAACACTGAAGAAATATAAACAATTATAAGAACATATTATGAGCAACTATATGCCAACAAATTAGGCAATCTGGAAGAAATGGGTGCATTCCTAGAGACATATCAACTACCAAAACTGAAACAGGAAGAAATAGAAAACCTGAACAGACCCATAACCAGCAAGGAAATTGAAGCAGTAATCAAAAATCCCAAAAAACAAGAGCCCAGGGCCAGATGACTTCCCAGGGGAATTCTACCAAACATTTAAAGAAGAATTAATACCTACTCTTCTGAAGCTATTTCAAAAAATAGAAATGAAAGGATAACTTCCGAACTCTTTCTATGAGGCCAGCATTACCTTGATCTCCAAACCAGAAAAAGACCCCACCAAAAAGGAGAATTACAGACCAATATCCCTGATGAATATGGATGCAAAAATCCTCACCAAAATACTAGACAATAGGATCCAACAGTACATTAAAAGGATTATTCACCACAACCAAGTGGGATTTATTCCTGGGCTGCAAGGTTGGTTCAACATCCACAATTCAATCAATGTGATACACTATATAAATAAAAGAAAGGACAAGAACCATATGATCCTCTCAATAGATTCAGAAAAAACTAGCATCCTTTCTCGATTAAAGCATTCTTCTTGATTAAAACTCCTCACAATGTAGGGATAGAGGGAACATACCTCAATATCATAAAAACCACATATGAAAAGCTCACAGTGAATTTCATTCTCAATGGGGAAAAACTGAGAGCTTTTCCCCTAAGGTCAGGAACATGGCAGGGATGTCCACTATCACCACTGCTGTTCAACATAGTACTAGAAGCCCTAGCTTCAGCAATCAGACATCAAAAAGAAATAAAAGGCATCTGAATCAGCAAAGAAGAAGTCAAACTCTCAGTCTTTGCAGATAACATGATATTCTGTGAGGAAAACCCAAAGATTCCACCCCAAAATTGCTAGAACTCATACAGGAATTCAGCAACGTGGCAGGATATAAAATCAATGCACAGAAATCAATTGCATTCCTATACACTAACAATGAGACAGAAGAAAGAGATTAAGGAGCCAGTCCCATTTACAACTGCACCCAAAACCATAAGATACCTAGGAATAAACCTAACCAAAGAGGCAAAGGATCTGTACTCAGAAAACTGTAGAAAGAAATTGAGGAAGACACAAAAAGATGGAAAAATATTCCATGCTCATGGATCAGAAGAATAAACATGTTAAAATGTCTATGCTACCTAGAGCAATCTACACATTCAATGCAATCCCTATCAAAATACCATCAACTTTTTTCACAGAGCTGGCACAAATAATCCTAAAATTTGTATGGAACCAGAAAAGACTTCAAATAACCAAAGGAATGTTGAGAAAGAAAACCAAAACTGGCGGAATCACAATTCTGGACTTCAAGCTCTATTACAAAGCTATAATCATCAAGACAGTATGGTACTGGCACAAAAACAGAGACATAGATCAATGGAACAGAACAGAGAACTCAGAAATGAACCCTCAGCTCTATGGTCAACTAATCTTTGACAAAGCAGAAAAGAATATCTAGTGGAAAAAGACAGTCTCTTCAACAAATGGTGTTGGGAAAATTGCAGCCACATGCAGAAGAATGAAACTGGACCATTTCCTTACACCATACATAAAAGTAGACTCAAAATGGATGAAAGACCTCAATGTGAGACAGGAAATCCATCAAAATCCTAGAGGAGAACACAGACAGCAACCTCTTCCACCTCGGCCGCAGTAACTTCTTGTAAAACATGTCTCCAATGGCAAGGGAAACATAGCCAAAAATGAACTATTGGGACTTTGTCAAGATAAAAACCTTTTGCATAATAAAGGAAACAGTTGACAGATCCAAAAGACAACCGACAGAATGGGAGAAAATATTTGCAAATGACATATCAGATAAAGGACTAGTATCCCAAATCTGTAAAGAACTTATCAAACTCAACACCCAAAGAAAAAATAATCCAATCAAGAAATGGGCAGAAGACATGAACAGACATTTCTCCAAAGAAGACATACAAATGGCCAACAGACACATGAAAAATTGCTCAAAATCTTTCAGCCTCAGGGAAATACAAATCAAAACCACAATGACATACCACCTCACACCAGTCAAAACAGCTAAAATTAACAAGTCAGGAAACTACAGATGTTGGCAAGGATGTGGAGAAAGGGGAATCCTCCTACACTGCTGGTGGGAATGCAAGCTGGTGCAGCTATGCTGGAAAACAGTATGGAGGTTACTCAAAAAGTTGAAAATAGAGCTACCCTATGACCCAGCAATTGGACTACTAGGTATTTACCCCAAAGATATAGATGTGGTGAAAAGAAGGGGCACATGCACCCCAATGTTTACAGCAGTAATGTCCACAGTAGCCAAATTATGGAAAGAGCCCAGATGTCTATCGACAGATGAAAGGATAATGAAGATGTGATATAGCTATACACAGCGGAGTATTACTCAGGCATTAAAAAATGAAATCTTGCCATTTGCAATGACATGGATGGAACTAGAGGGTATTATGCTAAGCAAAATAAGCCAATCCGAGAAAGATAATTATCATATGATCTCATGACATGTGGAATTTAAGAAACAAAACAGAAGATCATAGTGGAAGAGAGGAAAAAATAAAAGAAGACAAAAATCAGAGAGGGAGACAAACCATAAGAGACTTTTAATCTCAGGAAACAAACTGAGGGTTGCTGGAGGGGATGGGGATGGAGGGATGGCGTAACTGGGTGATGGACATTAAGGAGGGCATATGATGTAATGAGCACTGGGTTTTATATAAGACTGATGAATCACAGACCTGTACCTCCGAAACCAATAATATATTATATGTTAATTAAAAAAAATCCAAATATCCATTCAAAAAAATCTACTGAGATACTACTCTCTTACAACAAGAACAGTAGTTTTTCTAGGGCAGCTTTGTCTTGTTGCCTCTGCACACAGTAGGATTCAATAAATGTTTGTTGCCCAGACAGTGTGAATCCTTATAAGCCGCCCTGTATTCAAGCCAAAATGGGTATTTCTCACGTTTCCTCTGGGCTCTTCACACTGAGGTTCTAACAGTATCAGGTTTCATGCCAGAAGGCACTGTCTATTTAGTTTTTTTTTAAATTGAATTTAAAACAATTCAGAGGGCCATATATCCAGCACACATATACACCACTGACACCCAAGTAAGTATGTGCCAGAATACCTCTATAGCCTTTTTTTTTTTTTTAAGATTTTATTTATTTATTCAACAGAGATAGAGACAGCCAGCTGGAGAAGGAACACAAGCAGGGGGAGTGGGAGAGGAAGAAGCAGGCTCATAGCGAGGAGCCTGATGTGGGGCTCGATCCCAGAACGCCGGGATCACGCCCTGAGCCGAAGGCAGATGCTTAACCGCTGTGCCACCCAGGCGCCCCTCTATAGCCTTTCTTGTTAACCTTTGAAAACTACTCCTTGACTATATTTTGTCTAGTTACTAAACCCACCCAAAAGGAATTAATGGGCCTTTTCATTACATGACAATGAATATTTAAACAGGATACAATAAGTGACGGTATTTAAAGGAAATACAGCTTCACTATGTTACCTATTTACAAATTCATCAACTTCAAGTATTGAGAAGCAATGAGATTTTCCTCTGAGTGATTTTAAGAGAATGGTTGTATTTGGGTCAACTGTTACAAAGTATCTTCATTGCCTTTCTTATGTTTAGGTGAGTTGCCGCATCGGCTGAGGGCTTATGCTATTTAGAATTCTTTTCCTCCATCCCGTGTGGTGATAGCGGAGATGGTGATAATTCACCAATGGCGACGCACTGGCAGTTTAGAGGTAAGTGTACTTGTGTTTAAATGTTAGTGTTGATTCCTATGAAACTAAGTTAATTAACAAATAATTATTCAGTTCTGTTTATTTTTTTTTATTTTTTTTTAAAGATTTTATTTATTTATTCGACAGAGATAGAGACAGCCAGTGAGAGAGGGAACACAGGCAGGGGGAGTGGGAGAGGAAGAAGCAGGCTCACAGCAGAGGAGCCTGACGTGGGGCTCGATCCCATAACGCCAGGATCACGCCCTGAGCCGAAGGCAGACGGTTAACCGCTATGCCACCCAGGCGCCCCTATTCAGTTCTGTTTAAATTAACTTTTACTATTCCCGTTTATTTTCCCTTGGCTATGAGTGTCTGGTGGGATGGGAACTACATAGTTTCATGGTGAATTTGAAATATATAATATGGGTATTCTCGTATTTGAAGGGAGTGATATGGGGCATAAGGGGTTACCTGGGGGCTCAGGGATGATATCTGGTGAATTAACAATACTGTAGTTTTGACAAGGATGTGTTCTCTCTGCCAGTGGTTCCCCAGCACTGATGCCAGTCTGTGATGAAGTAGTCCCTTATCTACCGTAAAATGAAAGAAAAAAAAGGCAAATGTTGGGAGCTTTGCTTAAAGCCAAATAGATTTATTTAGAGACTTTATTTGTAACCATGTCTTCCCTAATTTTTTGTGTGTGTGCTAAAAATATGCCTTTCTAACAGGAGTAATACTAGATTTTTTCCCCTCAATGTCCTCACTCTGTAAAATAAAAAAGCTACTTAGGAAATGCAAATTAAAACAAGATACCACTAGCACACCTATAAAAATGGTCAAAATCCGGGACACCGATGACAGGAAATACAAATGCTGATGACGATATGGAGCAACAAGAACGCCAGTTCATAGCTTGTGGGAATGCAAAATAGCCACTTTGGAAGACAGTCTGGCAGTTTCTTACAAAACTAAACATGCTCTTACCATTCGATCCGGCAATCATGCTCCTTGGCATTGATCCAAACAAACTGAAAACTTATGCCCACAAAAAAAACCCTGCACATAGATATTTATAATAAATTTACTCATAATCGCCAAAACTTGGAAGCAACCAAGATGTCCATCAAGTGAATGGTACGTTCAGATCATGGAATATTATTCAGTGCTAAAAAGAAATGAATTCTCAAGCCATGAAAAGACATAGAAGAACCTTAGTGAAAGTAGTCAGTCTGAAAAGGTTACGTACCATATGACATTCTGGATAAGGCAATACTGTAGATAGCAAAAAGATCACGGGTTTCTAGAAGCCAGGGTGAGGGAATGGCAAGAGGTGGGGAGGAATGAATAGGCAGAGCATAGAGGTGATTCAGGGCAGTGAAACTACTATGTATGATATTATAATGATGGATTACAGGCCATTATACATTTGTCTAAATCCATAGAATGTACAACACCAAGAGTGAACCATAAGATAAACTATGAACTTTGGATGATTATGATGTGTTGATATAAGTTTGTCAATTATAACAAATATACCACTTCGGTGAGGGATTTAATAGTGGGGGAGGCTATGCATGTTTAGGGGGAGGGAGTGTTTGGGAAATCCCCTTATGCTCCTTGCAATTTTGCTATGAACGTAAAACTACTCTAAAAAATAAAGTCTTAAAAAACTAACTTCATCTTAGCCCCAATTAAAAAAATTCTTTTCTGATCTATTCACTATTTTTTTTTAAAAGATTTTTTATTTATTTATTTGACAGAGATAGAGACAGCCAGCGATAGAGGGAACACAAGCAGGGGGAGTGGGAGAGGAAGAAGCAGGCTCATAGCAGAGGAGCCTGACGTGGGGCTCGATCCCATAACACTGGGATCACGCCCTGAGCCGAAGGCAGACGCTTAACCGCTGTGCCACCCAGGCGCCCCCTGATCTATTCACTATTGAAATTAGGAAGTCACTGGTTTACGTGGCCTTGCTAATAAGACAGTTTAAAATTAGTCCCTCACCCACTTTCCCAGAAAATTGGTGTTAGTGAATGAGAAATAATCCTGACTTTAACATTTTTCAGTCTATGCCTTTCCTGGCTGAAGAAATCCAATTGATAAGTCTAGGTATTAAATAGTAGGCCTTTTTACACATCTTATGATTACAGCTTACTTCTCACTTGAAGTTATGCTTCTCTTGCTTCCTCCTATAACAAGTCCAGAAAAAAAATGACCATTTGCTTACTGCAGAGTCTAAAACTAAATGTGGACCTTCACTGATTATTATCTATATTAAGTAGCATTTATTCAATGTACATAAATGTGTAACCCTTTCCCTGGCGAGTGGCATGTTTTTCTGGCTGGATCAACAGCACAGTGCATTTTGGAAAATAACAATACAAATATTACATCCTACCCTATTATTTTATTTTAGAAGATCTTTTTCTTAAAACAATGAACAAAACTGTGCATATTTTTTAACGAGTTCATCAAATTTACTTAAGCTTGACCTGTCTTACCTAATACTATTTCTTCAATAAGTTTCATCCATCTTAGTGAGGATGATTTAAACAGACTAGGGTTTCTTTAAACTTTAAAAATAAAGATAAAAAATTGGGGCGCCTGGGTGGCTCCGTCGTTAAGCGTCTGCCTTCGACTCAGGGCATGATCCCAGAGTCCTGGGATCGAGCCCCACATTGGGCTCCTCTGCTGGGAGTCTGCTTCTTCCTCTCCCACTCCCCCCGCTTGTGTTCCCTCTCTCGCTGGCTGTCTCTATCTCTGTCAAATAAATAAATAAAATCTTTAAAAAATAATAAAGATAAAAAATTATCATTATATATATATATTATTGAGACTTTTGAAAAACCTATAGAAGGGAAATTATGGTTCAAGAGTTCTATAGTTTCATCAAGTCCCAGTGCTTCAAAATGTCATGAAACAGAGCTTACTCAGTAAGACTAAATAAGCAGCTTTTTTGGTCCCGGTAATAAACAAATTTCAAAACAAAACTCTTGAGAAACTTGGGGAACTCATTGCACCTAACTTAATTAGGAGCACAGAGCTGTAAAAGGTATGATGAGCAATTACATTTGATCCTATAATAAGTTAAAAAACAACACACAAATTTGTCTGAAAAGATTCTACGAAGTACCTAATATCCTAGCCTTGTGATTTCATAGCATTTAATTGATGCACAGATGGCTGTATATGGGTAAGTATAATAAAAGAATAAAAATGAAAAGGTCCATGTGATGGGAACCATGTCAATAAGATACAGTATTCAGTTAACAGCATGTTTTCCTGTCTATTTTGATTAGGTTTTCTCTTCAGTCACACTGGGTTCATTCTTTTTTTTTTTTTTTTTTAAGATTTTATTTATTTATTTGACAGAGATAGAGACAGGCCAGCGAGAGAGGGAACACAAGCAGGGGGAGTGGGAGAGGAAGAAGCAGGCTCATAGCGGAGGAGCCCGATGTGGAGCTCGATCCCTTAATGCCGGGATCACGCCCTGAGCCGAAGGCAGATGGTTAACCGCTATGCCACCCAGGCGCCCCACACTGGGTTCATTCTTGACTCAGATCTGTCAATAGGTAGTGTCAATGATGAAGTAAAAAAGAAAAAAAAAAATGAGCTGGTATTTCCTACAATCCAATCGCACTGTTCAGATGCAACCATTATATGGCTTGATTAGATAGACAATATAGAAGTTAAAAAAGCACTGGGACAATTTAAAAACCGCTAACAAAAAAAAATGAATTTGGCATGAAGTTTTTAAAACCTAGATTCTTCATTTTGGATTTCTTCACTAATCTATCTATGGGAGAAAAGTCAACAGAGAACCCTCAAAGAACACAGAATTGTTAGTGGTGATGGTAGGTTCCAAAAGATGGGATGAGAGGGGAAGGGAAGAGAGAGGAACAAAGACAAGAATTATAAACAGTATCACTCACTTGAATTGTCCTTACAACGTTCCAGGAACTGTTCTAAACACTTGATATCCATTTACTCCTTATAATTACACTGAGGCAGGATGGATGACTGTATGCATTTCACAGGTCAGGCAGCTGAGAGGATAAGAAGCCTGCAGGGGGTCATGCAGGAGGTAGGTGGCACAGGTGGAATCTAGATGAGCCAGGCAGTGGGACTGCATCATGCTCCCTAAACATGGCCTCTGCATTGCCACTGTCTGCCATGGTACAGACATTCTCTCATTGCACCCATACAACAACATGATGTGGTAGGTAACATCATCTCCAATTTATAGATAGAGACCAAGTCCTAGAGCATCATGAATTTATTAAATGGCATTGGAGCATAAGACTTCAAGTGAGGGTTTCAGACTCCAAAGCCCTAAGGAAGAGAAGCACCAAGATGAAGTTTCTCAACTGGACTGATGAAGAGGGATATGGTTTCTGTGGTCTTTAAGAACTTCACACCAAGATAAACGATTAATCTTCTTGTGGGTGGGAGGAGTCTGTTCTACTCAGTTCCTAACATGGTGCATGACATATGTGAGGATGCCTTGTACATTCTCCTTTGTGACAGTTATCACATTTAATAACTCATTGTTTAGTATCTCTTTCCCCACAGACTCTAAGCTTTGTTCATTTACTGGGAGCACACTATGTACCAGGCAGGTACTGTTCTAGGAATTTGTAATATGTAAGGGAACAAAATAAAGTTTCTTACCTTTTGCTTATTTAGCTTTGCATCCCTAGCACCTAGCAGAGTGTCTGGCACCCAGTGATTCTTAATAATTATTTACTAAATGAATAGATGAATCAATTAAGAGGGGCAGGTAGAAGCAACAGAAAAAAACTACAGAGAAAAGGAAATACTTGGGTTTGCTCTATTAACTCCCAGTTTTTTAATTAAAATCTTAATATACTTGTGATTAATATGGATGATTGTTTTTATTATTTAACTCATCTTTAAAGATAGAAATGCTACCAAATATATTTTAATTCCAAAACCGAACTATGATCCATGTTCTGAAGGAGGACATGTGATTCAGGATGCAGTACCTGCTTCTTTGACAGACGAAATTTTCTAATTCTATTCCCCAGAGCCTAGCCTGTGTTTGCATTCACCACTTTTCAAAAGGTGACTTTCCAAGGCAAGTCTCCCAGTAATTAGAGGCATTTATCCTAAAGCTTATTTGGTTTTAGCAGTGAGGTTACAGGCTGTCATCCACATTGTTATTGACTCCCTCAATTACAGGCAATGGCATTTCACCTCCATGCAAAATATTAGTAAATTAACAATCCCCACTCTGCATTCATTTGGGAAATCTGCTCTGCTTGTGATGACGAATGTGACAGGCAGGGAGTAATCAGAGACACTCTGGTAATACCTTTAAGCCTTGCAAACATCAATTAAACCTCTGGCTCTGCACTTTGCAGTTGGGGGTTTGGTCTGTAGGGTAAATTTCTTTTTTCATGACACAATGCAGAAGTCAGCGTCGGTAATTTGAAAGAGAAACGGGGGAAAATTCCAGCAAAAATAGTCAGAGAAACATCCGCCCTGATTTTCTTGAATCTTTCCTATTTTCAATGTCTCTTTTAGACTATAAAATGAACTCTGGCACTGTGAACAATTTTCAGATCAGATTTACAGTTCTCTGACATGACAACTTTGACTCAAAGAGCAAATTCAAATAAATATTTCTTTAGAGAGCTAAAAAGGCTGCAAAGAGATTATTATTCAAGTGTCGTGACTGTCTCAGATCTAAGGGCATCTTAGTCTAATGAAGAGAGTTTTTACCCAGTAATTGCTAGGTCATAGGCTCTGTGGATGAGCTTCAGTAGATTTACCGAAAATTTGTAAAAAAAAAAAAAAAAATCTTATGTGCATTTTATTAAGAAGGACATGCATTATTTTCATCAGATTGCCTACTAGGCTTTGTAACCTCACCAGATGGGAATCTCTGGTCTGGTGAGAAAGACCTAAGGGCTGGGGGGAGGGTTTTGCTGAGCTCTGCCTCCATCCAGGTCTCATGAAGCTCCTCTGATGTTAGTGTCTTCCTCCATAAAATGTTTTCTGCAGATGGCCAATGATTCCTTTGTCTCCTCTGTTTTAATACTTGAATTTCTGATGTGATGGGATTAAAATTTAGCTGAATCTTCACCTCTAACTTCCTGTATTCTAATAACTGTATGAAATAATGATTCAGTCTCATCTTTCATTGGTACATTGAGTATCATTAACCACAGAACAAACGAATTATGAAAACATTAATATTAGCATTGTGTTAATGGAGCAGAAAGATCAATGCCTTCCATTTTCAGACAGTATTACCTCTTTAAGCAAGTCAAACCCTTAGGAAACTTTTTTGTGCCATCAGGGTCTCATTTCCTTATGTGGTACATTGTGATAAAACCTCACTTACAATATAAGTCTAATGTAACACTATGTCAACTATGTGTTTTTAAGTCTATCAATTTTATTAGGTTTCCACAGACAGAAGAGTTGGGAAATCAGGCAAGCACTACTTAAGATGATTCAAATTATTATTTAAAAAGCCTTTTTTTTTCCTTTGGGGGCTATAGGATTCTAGCCAAGGTTAAAATTTATCATTTTTTATAAAATTAAAGAGAAAGTATTTTTATCAAAATGACTTAATAAAGGCAAAGCGGGTAAAAATTATCAATTTTTTTCCCATTGGATTCAAAGTCCAAGGAAAGCCACTTTTTTTTTTTTTAAAGTAAAGAGGGTTTCTAAATGAGAACAGGTGAATTAGAAATCTGAAAGATTGTTCTTATACTGGACATGTAAAAGTATAGCTAACTTACTGTCATGATGAGCCCCTTTTCCTGGAAGTATTTGACCAATGGAGCAGCGTTCTGCTTGAAGTTCATTAGTCTCCTTTGGGTAGCTTTCAGATTGTCGTCAGGCCGCCCCTGTTGCTCTGCACGCTTCAGTAATCTCTCTTTGAGCCTCTGATTGGCACAAGCCAAGAATACCACCAAGTCAGGAGTACAGATCTGCAAAGAGCATCAAACAAGCAGACAAGCATTTAACACACCAACCAATGCAAGTGTGGGCAGCGGCATTCATCTCTTTTAATTCTGTTGAGGGTGCCATATCTTTGGGCCTCTATGTCTTTGCCAGTATAATTTCTAGGGCTACTGCTCTATACAAGAATAGGAGGAGCCACTGTTTTTATAAAGGCATACCTTGAAGTTCTTGAAGAAAATTAAAAGTGCTACTGCAGTGAACACATAAATGATAAGAAAGTGAAAGTGAAATGGGCTTATTGCTGATATGGAGAAAGTTATGGATAGAAGATCAAACCAGCTACAACACTCCCTTAAGCCAAAGCCAAAGCCTACACCAGAGCAAGGCCCTAACTAACTCTCTTCAATTCTACGAAGGCTGAGAGAGGTGGGGAAGCAGCAGAAGGAAAGTCTGAAGCTAGCAGAGGTGGGTTCATGGGCTTTAAGGACAGAAGACTTCTCTGTAACATAGAAGAGCAAGGTGAAGCAGCAAGTGCTGAGGGAGAAGCTGCAGCAAGTTATCTAGCAAGTTATTTAGCTAAGATAATTAATGCAGGGAGCTTACACAAAACAACAGATTTTCAGTACTGATGAAACAGTCTTATCCTGGAAGAAGATGCCATCTAGGTCTTTCTCAGGTAGACAAGTGAATGCCTGGCTTCAAAGCCTCAAAGGACAGGCTGACTCTGTTGTCAAGAGCTATTGCACCTGGTGACTTTAAGTTGAAGCCAATGCTCATTTACCATTTTGAAAATTCTAAGGCCCTCAAGAATTATGCTAAATCTACTCTGCCTGTGCTCTGAAAATGGAACAACAAGGTCCAGATGATGGCACATCTGTTTAAAACATGGTTTACTGAGTATTTTAAGCCCACTGTTGAGACCTATTGCTCAGAAAAAAGACATCTTTCAAAATATTATTGCTCATTAAGAATGCACCTGATTATCCAAGAGTTCTGATGGAGATGTACAGTGATATTAGAGTTGCTTTCAATGCCTATTACCACAACATTGATACTGCAGCCCTTGGACCAGCTAGTAATTTCAACTTTCAAGTCTTAGTTAACAAATACATTTTGTAAGGCGATGGCTGCCGTAGTTAGTGGTTCCTCCGATGATCTGGGGAAAATCAATTGATGTTGTGAAGATTGTTGAAATGAAAACAGAGGAGTCAGAATGTTACATAAACTTGGTTGGTAAAGTACCAGCAGGGTTTCAGAGGACTGTCTCCAATTCAGAAAGGAGTTCTACTGTGGGTAAAGTGCTATCAAACAATATCTTCACCAGGAGTAGAGTCCATCTCAAGAAACCACTTGCTTTTGCTCATCCGTAGGAATCCACTTCTTAAAGTTTGATATGAGATGCAGCAATGCAGTCATACCTTCAGGGTCCACTTCTAATTCTAGTTCTCCTGCGATTTCCACCATGTCTGCAGCTACTTCCTCCACTGAAGTCTTGAGCCCCTAAGTCATCCATGAGGGTTGGAATCAACTTCCAAACTCCTGTTAATGTTGATATTTTGTCTTTCCACAAATCACAAATGTTCATAATAGCATCTAGAATGGTGAATGCTTTCCAAAAGGTTTTCAATTGATTTTGCCCAGATCCATCTGCAGGGCTCTATCCCAAGACCCCAGAACCCCAGGACCCTGATTCAGGGCTCCATCCCAGGACCCCGGGATCATGACCTAAGCCAAAGGCAGCTGCTTATTAACTGACTGAGCCACCCAGGGACCCCGCAATAAAATATTTTTAAATTAAAGTATATACACTGTTTTTTAAGCATAATGCCATTGCACACTTAATAGAATACAGCATAGTGTAAACATAACTTTTATATGCAATGGGAAACCAAAATTTTCACCTGACTTGCTTCATTGTGGTATTTGCTTTATTGCAGCATTCTAGACCTGAACCCACAATATCTCCAAGGTATGCTTGTAGCTCACGTAAATGGCATTCCCCAATCTGCACAGCTGTATGCAGTGACCTCCATATATCTGGAAAATACTTTTTGTCTATGTTCAAACAAGTACCCAGGTTAAATTAAGGTCAGTATAGGCAAAACTTTTCCAAAGGTATATGTAACCGGATTTTAGAGGGGACTTGATGGTTTGACTATAGATATTCTCTACAGTAAACAAGTACTGCTCCTATTATTACTTTTTGCTCTTCTTTTAAAAGTATCAATTGTAGGGGGACCTGGGTGGCTCAGTTGGTTAAGCATTCGACTCTTGATTTCAGCTCAGGTCATGATCTTAGGGTCGTGAGATTGAGTCCTGCATGGGGCTCTGGGCTCAGCGCAGAGTCTGCTCAGGATTCTCTTTTTCCCTCTCCCTCTGCCCTTCCTCCACTCCATCACCACATGTGCGCCCTCTCTTTCTCTCTCAAATAAATTAATAAGTAAAAATCTAAAGTAGCCACTGTATGCCAGGCCCAGTGCTAAGTTATTTTCTTATGATATTGCTAAACTTTGCAATACTCTGCATCGTACATGTTATCTCCGGTTTTCAGATGAACAAACGGGAGGCTCTGAGAAATGAGGTATTTGTCTGAGGTCATATGGTCAGAAAAGTCAAAGTTGATATTTGAACCCAGTTCTGTCTGGTCTAAGGCCTGTGTTCCTTTTACTATTACAAAGAACCAATTAACCCAAAAACTTTCAAAAATTTCTGAAAATACCAAGGAATGACTTGAAAAGAACCTATGAAATAAATCGTTCTTATTTAACTCAATTAGAACTAGTATCGCATTTAAAAGACAACATGGCCACAGAAAGTGAATGTAGTTTCTTGTTGAAGATGGGACAAGACCAAAAGGTGGTTTTGTATAGCAGTTTAAAGAAATGATTCAATAAAATAATAGAGATGATTCCAATATTTTTGCATCTTTACATTAGTAAATTATTTGAGCATATACCCCAATAAATATATACTTATTAATTTAGAAAATATGCATGTGTCACCATACTAATATAGGATGCTTGTTGTAAAACATACACAAAAATGCAATTTTAAAAAGAAGAGATATAATAATTGCAATTTTAACATTTTCTTCCCACGCCTTGTAAACTCTAGAGACCACTGTTTGGAAAATGGACCCTGGACGCTGAAAACATGCATTCCAGTTTTNAGAAGCAGGCTCATAGCGGAGGAGCCTGATGTGGGGCTCGATCCCATAACGCCGGGATCACGCCCTGAGCCGAAGGCAGACACTTAACCGCTGTGCCACTCAGGCGCCCCCATGCATTCCAGTTTTTGCCCTAGGACTTGCCAGCTGAGTGACGGGCATATTGGCTTAATTTTGCAAAGCCTCTGTGTCTTCATCTATCAATAAAGATATACAGATCAACCTCCTTGAATTACTATAAAGATTAAATAAGATAATGTATGTGAAATACACAGCACAGATTCGATCCATGGTAAGTACTCAATAAATTTTAGCCATATTTATATTTCTTGGCTTTCATGATTCTAGGTTGTCCTGGTCCTCCTTTAACTTTTTGTTATTTATTTGTTTATTTATTTATTTTCTTGGCTCACATTTTTTCCTCCTTAAGCCCACAAGTGGGGGCCTTCCTTGAGGCTTAGATCATGTTACTGCTTTTAGGTCATGTCTCCAGATTCTCATTCTCTTCTCATTCTTTTTTACCTGTTCTGGTTTCAGCCACTACCCTTAGTTGATGGATCCTGAATCTGCATTTTCAGCACTGACTTTCAACAGAATCTAAGACCTGTATTTTCAAATGCTTTATAGGACGGCTCTGCCTGTAAGTCTTAATGTTACTTGTGACTTTGCAAGGCCACAATCAATCTCAGGTCCTTTTTCCCTAAATGAAATTCCTATCTTGCTTATTTATTTATTTTTCTATTTTATGGTATTTTATGGTAGCAACACTATTTTCCTAAATCTCTCAGCTAGAAAAGAACCCTTACTCATCATGTCTCTAAGCTCTCAGCATTGCCTACAGATTTTGTCTTTGAAATACCACTCAGCACCCCCCCATGCCCCACCAAGCTCCCACTGCCACTGTCTAAGCCACACATTAGCATTAGTGATTAAGAGGATGAATTTCAGATTCAGATCATCTTGAATTTGAATCTAGAAGCTGCCATCTATTTGTTTTTGGCCTTTGAACAAATGGTTCATTTTTTTAGGAGCCTCAGTTTTCTCAACTGTAAAATAAGAGGAAAAGCTCTCCATCTCTGTAGTTTAGTATTTCCTAACTTAAAAACAAAGAAAAACAACTTCTAAATAGCTTTTGGGAAGCCTTAATACTTTAAAAAAATCACTTTTTAATTTTGTGTGATATATGATAAAGACATTATTTGAAGTTAAAACCTTTATTTTATCAACTATTATATTGTAAAATTTATGTTTAATAAAATCTCTGGTAATGTTTAGCCTTACCCAATATAACAAATGACATCCTTTAAAATTTGCTTTAAATAAATTATATTGGGGGCAGTGCCTGGGTGGCTCAGTCGTTTAAGCATCCACTTGATTTCAGCTCAGGTCATGACATCAGAGTTGTGAGATGGCGCTCCAAGTCAGGCTCCGTGCTAAGTATGGAGACTGCTTGAGATTCTCTCTCTCCCTCTGCCCCCGCCCCCCCG
>NC_048219.1:49240540-49349862 GCF_002007445.2 Ailuropoda melanoleuca | reverse complement strand
GCTCCCTCCTTAAAATAAATACAAAGGTAATATTAAGAAGAAGACAATTTCTGACAAATAAAATATTGTATTACTGTTGTTGGTTTAGTTAGGATGTATAGCAAAATAAAGGGGGGGGGGAACCCTGAATTACTAGCTTAGTATTAAATGCAGATAAAAACTTTCTGACTTTTGAAATTCTTTCAATTTGCTTTTAAACAAATGAAATGGTTTACTTTAATACATCTTGTGTTTTGCTTCAGGCTACAATGTAAGTGCTTCTCCCTACATAACACGATGAAGTCATGGATAGACACATATGTAATCACTACTATATTTTGTTTTTTACTGTTGGCTTTTGAAATATTAGAGAAATTTAGGTAAGACCGAAATTTATATAAGACTTTTTCAGACCTCAAATAAAATTGCATTTTGTTTATTTTTTAAATTAAAGGCCTTTTTAAAAAAGCAATTTCAAGTTTATAGAAAACTTAAGAGGCATATCTAAGAGTTTTGATCAATGAAATGCAACTTTAGGTTTGAGAAAGATGACTTTGAAGTGAATCTGGAAAGTTATTTAATTTTATAGTTGTTATAACTCGCTATCTTTCTTTGGTATAAATGACACAAGATATAATTAGAAATAGAAAAAACAACTATAATGTAGAACCGGTGAGGACTGTGGCAGCTGCGGATAACAGGCTGACGGCTCAGCAGAGTGCCCACAGCCCCTAGTGTGCTCATCTGAGTCCGAGGAACCCCCACACATGTCCGGTCATTAGGGCCTCATCTTCTCCAACAGTACTCCATTTTAAAGGGAAAAAATATTTGAATTGTTTATGTTCTTTCCCCTAAGTTAGAAGCAGATACCACTGCACTCCAAAAGATGTGAAATCCCTAGAAAGTTTTCATAAAATTCACTTTTGACATGTTGAGAAGTATCACCAAACAAAATGGATCCTTGACATACCTTTTCTTACCCTAGGTTCTCAAAATATATTTGCTGATTCAATGAATGAATGAATGAATAAATATATAAATGAGAACAAAATTTGAGATACCACTTTTGTCTACAAAGAAGTAAGCTTCTTGGTTGCTGATATTATTTCTCCTAATGAATTAACTAAATCAATTTTTTCTGTCATTATATAGACATGCCAATCTTCTTCTGTCCATTGACTTAAAGACCCTTACCTGAATGATTACTCTGTTGAAAAGAACCTGTGACTGCCTTTGATAAGCAAAGACATATTCACTGTGTCAGATTGCCAAGTGAGCTTGTTTTAATACTCCCTGTTCCTAACTGTCAGTACTTTTGACTGGCCTATTCTTCATGAAGATGTGTCAGAAGGCCTACACTCCATAATTCAGATGACACTGTCAGAAACCAGGAAGCAATGTACTAAAAAAGAGAGAGAGAGAGAAGATCAAATTGGAACAAAAACTAAAACCACAGAAACTAAAGGCTGGAAAAAACTCGAGAGATTATCTGACCCAAATTAATGCCACATCTGTAATTATCTCCACAGTCTCTTGACAAGTGATTTTTAAAGTTGAACATTTGAACTTCAATGTTCTTGTGAGCATTTCTTGGGATGGGTACTTACTATTTACAAGGTGGCCCCTTTTGTTATTGGAAGATTCTAATAACTGAGAAGTTCTTCCTAATATTGGGCTTAAATTTGCTTCCCTATTCTGCCCACAGTGAAAACGTAAAATAAATTATTTCTTTCATCCATTAAACTTTTGCTGAACACACACCATTATCACAGAAGCTAAATTAGATCATAAAAGGAAAAAAAAGGATAGATAATTAGGCTTCACTATCATTTAACATGGACATACTTTCTGGGCAGAACTTTAAACAGACTACAGGCCTGGGGGACAAAAACTAGAATATGGGTCCCACCCAGGAGAAGGAGCTGTAGAAACGACGACACCTGCCCCCTTTTGGTTGGACTCCATAGGGCTACACCATCAGAGTGTGTGAACCAGCCTCACAGGACTAAATCCCTTTAGAATCACCCCAAATTCCCATTATATTAGGTGATTAAATGTATTTAACAGTCAATTAGGCATACCTGAAAAGAGAATTAGTGAACTAAATGAACAGAATAAAATATTCAGAATGAAATAAAGGGGAGACAGGAGTAGGAAAAGTACATCAAACAGCAAAAGGGACAAATGAGAGAGAATGGTTAGAAAGTTCTAGAAGAAGAGAGAAAATGAATAAGTGGTATTAGGCAATACAATAGCTAAGAATTTTCTAAACTCACAAATGATATCAAGTTTCAGATTCAAGAAGCAATATAAAAGCCAAGAAGAATAAACAGAAAACCTCAGATCTAAGCATACCAGAGTAAAACCACTAAAAGTTTCGACAGACAAAAAGACCAAACCAAAGCAAAACAAAAAAATCTTTAAAGCTGCCAGAAGAAAAGAAACGAAAGATTACCTTCAGAATAGGAACAATGAACGGCTGTATTTTCAAAAGTGACAACGAAAGCCAGAAAACAATGACATGGTATCTTCAAAGTGCCAATACAAAATAACTGCCAACCTAGGTTTCTGAAGGCAGTAAAAATATCTTTCAAAAACTAAGAGTAAATACAGATATTTTCAAACAAACAAACACTGACAGTATCTGTCCTCAGAAATTCTACACTAATGGAAACATTTAAAAATATTCTTTAGGTAGAAGTAAAATGATCCAAGATAGAAAATTGGCCCAGAGGAATGAATAAACAGCAACGAAATGGCAAATATGTAGGTAAACCTAAATGAGTATTGACCATATAAAAGAATACTGAAAGTATTTTGGTATTTAAAAATAGAGATTAGTCATGAGGCAGGTACATGAAGTTCAACTGTTTTAAGGGCTTGTTCAGGAAGTGGCAGAAATATTGAGTTCTATGAGACATTAAGTTAATGATGTACTCTGTGATCCCTAGAACAAGAGTCAGACAATTTTTTCTGTAAAGGGCTGGATAATGAGTATTTTAGGCTTTTCAGGCCATATGGTCTTGTAGCATGAAGGCAGCCATAAACAGGAAAGCTGCCAGTGGGGACTGGGGAGAATCTAGAGGAGGAGGGCAAGCCAACGCAAATGTGCAATGTTCAGTTAGTCACTGTGACTGGGGACTGGGACCTCCGTGCTGCTGGGCCTTCTGAGGGGCACATGTGAGGAGTCTCTGTCCGCCAGATCCTGTCCCCTACTGGTCAAGAGTTGCTCCCAGACATATTGCCTTCCCCATGCTTTCACGTTGTGGATGCGTGAGTCCCTGAGCAGGAAGCCAACATCCCCAGTGAGTTGCCATACATTACAATGGCATGAAGCTGGTCACAGAAGTAATGACCAAGTGATAGGTGGGCTGTGAGAATATAATACAGGGCATCAGAGGTGCCTGATATAGCTGTGCACTTGAAATAGAAAGATACAGAAATGCTAAAAGTAGAAAGATGGAAAAAATATATCATGGAAACATTAACCCATAGAAAGGTGGTAAAACTATACAAATATCAAACCTGATTTGATATTTGATGGGCAGAGGGAAAAAAAACCTGAAAGTACCTAGGAGAGTGGATGTTGAAAGTTCTCATCATGAGGAAAACAATTTTTGTAACTATGTATGGTGATGGATAGCAACTGGACTTATTGTGATCATTCTGCATATACAAATAAGGAATCATTATGCTGTACACCTGAAATGAATTAATGTTATGTCATTTATACCTCAATTTAAAAAATAGAAAAAAATCAATTCCTAATAATCCATTTTCTGCAAAAAAGGGGCAAAATGTACAGACATTTCTGAAAAGAACACATACAAATAGCCAATAAGTACATAAAAAGGTGTTTAACATCACTAATCATCAAGGAAATGCAAATCAAAACCACAAAGAGATATCACCTCACACCTGTGAGAATGGCTATAATCAAAAAGACAAAAGATAGCAAGTACTGGCAAGGATGTGGAGAAAAGGGAACTCTTGTTGGTAGGAAAGCAAACTGGTACAGCTACTATGAAATGCAGTATAGATAGTCCTCAAAAATGTTAAAAATAGAACTACCTCTGAATCCATAAATATACTTCTAGGTATATAGCCAAAGGAAACAAAATCAATATCTCAAGGAGATATATGCACTCCCATAATCATTGCAGGACTATTCTCAATAGCCAAGATATGGAAACAACCTAAATGTTTGTCAGCAGATGAATGGATAAAGAAAATGTGGAATATAGGTATAATGGGATATTATCTAGCCTTAAAAAAAGTAGGAAATCCTGCCATTGAAACAACATGGATGAATCTGGAGGACACAGAAAGACAAATACCACCATGATCTCACTTACATGTGGAATCTAAGATAGTCAAACTCACAAAAGCAAAGAGCAGAATGGTGGTTGTCAGGCCTGGGTAGAGAGGGAAATGAGGAGATATTGGTGAAAGGGTACAAGTTATCAGTTATGCAAGATGAGTAAGTTCCACAGATCTAAAGGATAGCAATGTGAGTATAGTTAACAGTACTGTATTATGTACTTGAACCTTTGCTAAGAGGGTAGATCTTAAGTGTTCTCACCACAAAAAAGAAAAACGAAGAAACTGGTAACTATGTGAGGTGGTGGATATGTTGGTTAGCTAGACTGTGGTGATCATTTCACATATATCAAAACATCAAGTTGTATAATTTTTGTCTGTCAATTATACTTCAATAAAAGTGAAAAAACCGTGAACACATGTCAAAGTATAGACTTTAAGGAGAGAAGTATGCCTGGAGCTAAAGAGTGACATTTCATTAAGATAAAAGGTTAATTTTCCAGGAAGAAATAATAACCTTAATTTGCATGACCCAGTAATATAGGCTCTCAGTACACAAAACTGAACTTAAACAGAACTAAAAGAAGAAAGTCACAAATCTACAGTCATAGTGGGAGATTCTAATATATCGTTGCAAGTAACTGATAGAACACATGACAAAAACAGCTGTAAAGAAAGGAGATCTTAACACAATTAACAACTTGATAGATAGATAGATAGATAGATAGATAGATACTACCATTAAGTTGAATATAAAGTCTTTTAAATTACACACAGAAAATTTATAAAAGTTGACCATATTCTGAACCATAAAGGAAATTTAAATAAATTTCAAATGATTGAAACTCACACTCAGATTACCTTCAGTGACTACAGTGGAAGTAAGCTCTGCATAAATAATAAAACTAGAAATTAAAAAATCCTTGTGTTTAGAAATTAAACAATACACTTTAATGTAATCTTCAAAGAAATCACAGTGGAAGTAGAAAATATTTTTAATTAAATGATAATAAATTATGACATTTCAAAACTTATGGGATGTAGCTACACCCATAGTCACGGGAACATTTTATTGCCTTAAACGAATACGTTGGGGGGGGGGAACCTTGAAATTAAGGACCTAAGCATTCATCTCAAAATGGTTAAAAAAAAAAAAAAGGCCATTTTAGGTTGACTAAAATTAGGAAGAGAGAAAAGATAAAGATAATAGTGAGGAAAAAATAAAAAATAAACATAGTATAATTAAGGGTGCCTGGTGAAACTAATCAAGAAAAAGAGGGAAGGCAAAAATAGATATTAATAAGAGGGAATGAATTCCTAAATACCCTACAGAGATTAAGATGACAGAGGATTTTAAGAACTTAATGACAACAAGTTGCAAAATTTATATGAAATGAACAGATTTCTAGAAAAACACAACTTCCCTACACTGATAGAAGAATAAACAGAAAATCAGATTATTAAATCCATATTCAAAACCCTCACACAAAGAAAGCTCAAAACCCAGATGGCTTTACCAGTGAATTGTACCAGACATCAAGCTAACAGAAACCCTTCTACTAAATATCAAAGGAGTGAGTATTTCTCAATTCATTCTATTAGGCCAGCATACTCTTGAATCCAAAGTCTAATAAGGGCATTAAAAGAGAAAAATTATAGGACAATCTCACACAAGAACATAGATGCAAAAATTCTAGGTTCAGTATCAGCAAATGAATCCATCAAAATATAAAATCTACCAAGATATCATGACCAATTTGGGTTTATTCCATGCAGGAAGAATTAGTTTGCCTTTCAAAAATCAAGCACTCTAATTTATCAAATGAATGGTATAGAAGAGAAAAATCAAAAGATCATCTTAACAAATAAATAAATGTGGGAAAAAATTTGGTAAAACTTAACATTTATTCATGATAAACACTCTTATCAAACTAGGAATTCAACAGAACATCCATAATATGGTAAAGAATAAATACATAAAATTTATAGCAAGCATCATACTTAATTGAGAAATGTTGACACCTTCCCCCTGTTGAAATAAAAATGCCTATCATAAGCATTTCTAGTCAACATTGTAATGAAGATTTTTGAAGTACAATAAAACATGAACAAGAAATAAAACATTGGATTGGAAAGAAAGAAATAACAATAGTCATTTGGGACAATGTGATTGTACAAGTAAAAAATTCAAAAGACGTTAAAAGCCATTAGAATAAATATGCAAATTTAGCATGGTCTCTGCCTACAGAAGTAGTGTACAAGAATCAGTTTTATCCTATATACTAGGAACAATTTAAAAATGAATTAAAAATGCTACTTAATTGAGCTTTAGTGTGATGCTGCTTGAGAAAGACGTGACCAGCCATTGCTGGCTTTCCAAGAAAATCCATACAACCCAAAGGGACATTTGCCAAAGATGTGGGGAGACTCAGGATGCTGGAGCAGCAAGGAAATACTTCCTACTCTAGAACCTCCACAAAGAAATGCCTGCCTGCTGACTTCTTCACATTAGCCTGAGTGAAGAAGGAGGCCCACAGGAAGGAATTCTAGAAGATACACCTGTCAATGAGGCATATGCGATGCCTTCTGAGGAAGGATATCAAGACCATGAACTTAAAGCCCAAGAAATACTTTTGCTCCCAGTTTCTTGAGACCTACTGACAGATGTTCCACCCTGTACAAGTACTCAATTCCAACATGCCCAGTCATGACATTTTCTCAACGTTTTCACAGTATTTTATTTTATTTTTTAAAGATTTTATTTATTTATTTGACAGAGAGAGACACAGTGAGAGAGGGAACACAAGCAGGGGGAGTGGGAGAGGGAGAAGCAGGCTTCCCACTGAGCAGGGAGCCCGATGTGGGGCTTGATCCCAGGACCCTGGGATCATGACCCTGAGCTGAAGGCAGCTGCTTAACGACTGAGCCGCCCAGGCGCCCCCTCGCAGTGTATTTTGAACTCTTCCATCAGCAGTGATTGAAGTTCTCTGTACCTGCCCCTACTCAGCATTTCAGTGCTTCCCTCTCACTGAAGTGAATATATGGTAGCAGGGTCCTTATGTGCTGGGTGGATATTGTGGCTTCAAATCTAAAATGTTAAACTAAAACATCTAAGTGACTACCATTTATTTCTAAATCTTCACTATTTTTTTGTTGATGTTGTTGAGAAGTTGTGATTTACTATCATACATTATAAGATTTCTAGGTGTCTTTTAATGATCTTTCTAAGAATAATGATGTGTTGTAACATTTGTTAATGTATACAATACTTAAAAACTTATGAGCATGAAACTACGCAGCTATAAATATTAACTATGAAATTTTACTGTTTTGTGATGTCTTTTATTAACCTGTGTTTATACATAAATGGTGAAAATTAAAATGTTATCTGATTGAAAAAATAAAAATGTTACTTAACCAAAGAAAATTGTTTAATCACCTAGTGGAAAAAATCTCATGGAAAATGATACAAGAGTACTACACAGACCTTGGCAGAAATAAAATGAGGTATATGCCATATTCATGAGTGGAACACTTAATATCATAAAATGTGTCAATGCTTCCCAATTGATTTATAGATTTAATGTAATCTCTAAATGTCAGCAACTTTGTTAAATTTTTGTATTTCATGGGAATTGAAAAATAGACTGAAATTTATTTGAAAATGCAGAATGCCACGAATAGACAAGGCAATCTTCAAGAAAATCTTAAAGAAAAAGAATAAACTATTAGAACTTATTGTCAGATAATGTGATTCATTACAAATCCACAGTAATTAGGACAGTGAGGTACTGGGTTTTAAGGAAGACCAGTAAACCACTGGAACAAAACTCTGAAACAGATCCACTGCCCAAATATATGGGCATATGATTTATGACAAAGGCTCTGCAATACAGTGGGGAAAGCACAGTCTTTTCAATGAATGCTCCTCAGCAGTTGGATGTTCATATAGAAAACGATGACTCTTGACTCTATATGATATTGCAAAACTCATTCCAAATGGATGTTCAGATCTAAATGTGAAAAGTAAAATGATAAAGCTCTTAGGAGATAACATATAAGAAAATAGCTTCTAGACCTTAGGGTAGATAAGAATTTCTTAAACAGGTCTAAAACTCCCAAACCATAAAGATGTTTTACAACTGAATGGTTTTAACATAAAAAAAACTTTTATTTATTAAATACACTATTAAGAAATGAAAATGTCAGTTGGAGAAGATATTCGCAACACATACAATCAACAAAGGGCTTGTTTTGAAAATATAAAAAGTATTCTTACAAATCAGGGGCGCATGGGTGACTCAGTTAAGTCTCTGCCTTCAGCTCAGGTCATGATCCCAGGGTCCTGGGGATGAGTCCCGCAGGCCCTCCCTGCTCAGCAGGGAGGCTGCTTCTCCCCCCTCGACTCTGTGTGTGTGTGTGTGTGTGTGTGTGTGTGTGTGTGTGTCTGTGTGTGCGCGCACGCTCTCTCAAAAACAAATAAATAAAATTCTTTAAAAAAGTATTCTTACAAATCAATAAGAAAAACAGAAAACAATAGAAAAAGGGGTATGCATGGGCGCTGCATGGTTATATGGTTATAAACTCTATGACCTGAGCTTGGGTTTATAGAAAAGGACAAACAATTGGAAAATGTTAATCCCTAAAAAAAAAAAAGTGAATTCAAGACTCCTCCTTCATCTCCCCCCATCTCCCTCTTTTCACTTTTGAGGAGAAAAAGTAAGGCCAAAGTTGGTCAGATCAAGACTTTTCACTGAGCTACAGTACTAGGTACTGTACAGTACTAGTACTGTAGTACTAGGTAGGGGTGTGGTTTCTTTCACCCAGGATCCTCTCTTCTATTTCCAAGAAGCTGGAGAAGTAATACCAATCTCTCTTTCTGCGGCTCATCTTTCTCTTTGAACTTGCTTCTTTCTATGTAGCTAGAGTGATCTGCTGGACTTAATTATCAGAAGGCTTGCATTGGCTGCTCCAAGCACCAGCCCAATTTATGCGTTTCTGGCTCTACTTCCTGTCCTCTTCTCCTCCATTGGCATTCTCTGGATTTAGGTTTCTGTGACAATGGTGGGACAATCTGAGACTTGGGGGTTGGGGAGGGGGGATTAGGGTTGGAGGAGGTCTTCTGGCTTGCTCTGGTCCCAGGCACTAGGCTGTCAGCAGCCTACATAAGAGGAATTCTCCATGGAGTTCAGATGGTACTCTTGGGTCCTACTGGGTTTAGAGACGAAATTTCATAATAAAATATTTTTTTCTTGTTGTCAATTGCTGTCCCTGCACGTTTTTTATTTAGAGATCATGCTGGAGGACTGACAGACTGAGGATAGTCTGTTGCTCCCCAAGTAACATTTTCATCTCTCATATTTCCAAAGATCAGTGTAGGTATTAGGCCCTGATTAGAAAGAGGAATACGACATTTTTCCTGACCTTAAGGAACTCACAGTCTAATAGTTGAGCCAAGAGACGATTTTAACATAATATGATTAGCACAATGTTTAAGCAAACACGAGAAGAAAGAGAGCCACTTCCATAGGGCACTTCTATGATACCTGATGTCAGTTAACATGCTCTCCCTGAGTCTTTTCTCCAAGACAAATTCCATCCCCTTTCCCAAGATTGTTACAATTACATGAAATTACATGAATTGAATGAAATGTGTTTCACTAAGGCAAACTCCGGTAACAATGTGAAGGAGGCTTTACAGCCCTGGTACTGAAAGAACAACCCTTGCACTAGCTGCCCTTGCATGGGCATTTCCTAGAAGCCTGCTAGAAATGCAGGTTAGCGCACTCCACTCTGTTCTACTGAATCAGGATCTCCGGACACGGGCCCCCAGATGCTGTGGTTTATCCTCTGCTTTGTAAGAAACCCTATACAGAAGTGAGTGCTCAGAATGGGAGCTTATTAAAGTTTCAGGGTCTTTAAGGTGTCAATAAAAGTCTGAAGTGGATAATGTGATTAAGTCAAAAAAGAAAGAAACTAACTTAGGGAGACAACTAGTATGCTAAACCTAATTTTTACAGTTCGGGCATTTCGTATTGAAAAGCTATGTTCTACCCTCTTCGATGATCCTGTGGTCATCTCATACAAATGCATTCGATTCTATGACTTTAATTAAGTAGTGATCTAGGTTACTTTTTTTTTTTCACAACTAGTCACAAACCACATTAATCACATCTGCCGAACAGAGTATATCATGAATGGTTTAAGAAGATAGCATTAGTTCATGAAAAGTACCTTTCTGTGGTTTGGTTTTTATGGAACAAATCCTCATTTCAATAGAGCAATTGGGATACATTAGGCTGCCGAGATGGAGGAATTTAATGAAGAGGAAAAGATTAAGGTTTTATTTAATATCTACCAGGCTGACAATATGGAAATGAATGTAAATTTACAGCACTATTTTTCCCAAGATATCTTTTCCCCACCACTAATTTTATTATGTAGGTATCTACTTCTTCATTTGTTTAGTTCATTCATCTAATATGTATTAAGATCCTTTCTTGAGCCACAGCCGAAGTTCTGGAAAGGTAGGCTGAGACTAGCTGGGGTGGCACTGTCTTCCATGCTAAGCATTAGCAGTTGGGGTTTTATCTTATGAACATGGGAGTATTATATTTTATTTCATGCCTTAGAATGAATGTCAATGGTAGAGCAAGGGAGGACTGGAAGCAAGCCGATCATCTGAAAGAGCTAATGAACGTGCACTGTCTACAATGCCCCTTACAAATAAAGAGGTCAAATAAATATAATGTAAAACATGATCATTATTCTTAACATTCTCTTTATAGATGTGCTCAATCTTAATGATCATTTAGAAAATAGGGGGAACTATTAGTGCCAGCATTAGGCAAATAGCCTGAAATAAGACTGGAGGGGAGAGAGGGATGAAGGCAAATGGGTAGATTTCAAAAATACATCAGCTGTTTATACACCTGGGGGATGAACCATGCCTGCCTGATTCATAGTGGTCAGTCTATGGACTCTTCATTACGAGTGCATGTGACGCATGACTGATTAGACCACAAAAAACAGCGTCTATTAAGAAGCAAATAGTTAGGTGATGTTTCTAGACCCAGCCAAGAAAATCATAGAGACAGACCTTGAAGAAGTGGAAGGTCTCAGCATATTGCTAATGTTTATGATTTAGCCAACTTCTAAACTGCCCCCTCTCTAAACCTGTTTCTTTACAAACATTTAACATTTACATCCTCAATATTGACAATGAGAATAATTACCCATGCAGTCCTGTCATTGATATGCAGGCACAAACCTGACATATTGTCTACTATGTTCTAAATTCAAAGAAGATGGGGATGAACTTCTAAATATCATGTGTTCCAAATCCCTATTTGATCTGTCGCATAGCAAACAGTTTTCCAAAAAAAATTACTGAAGCTAAATATAGGTCATATTTCTATTTGCATCAAGTAAGATAAAATATATCTTAAAAAAGCAAGAACAGTGCAGTTTCTTCCTGACCTACCTATTTTAGACAACTGGATTTTATGCTTTGAGACATTGCCGCCATTCAAAGGAAGTATTAAAAAGGTAGTTTAGAAATTCTAATAGCCAGAAGCACATTTCCAAATCTTTAAAAAGCATTTCTTGCAGGAAAACGAAATTCAAGGGTATATTAAATGCTAACTGGTATACAGGAATATAAACTGGTAAGAAATTATGTGATAGTTCCACTAGTATTCCATGCACAGACTTACTGAATGGAAAATAGGCTGATAATTCACCACGAAATGCCATTATTAGAGATTTCCATTTGAAGTTTAGATGGAAATACTTTTTTCGAAACTTTGGTGTCATTGTAAAGAAAAACTGATATCATTTTCTTAAGTGTAAGTTATTTTGATTTGTGTGGCTGAAAGAAGCTAACACTTCAAAAGAAGACGCATGCCCAATACAATTCTATTTCACACTTATCTACATTGATTGCTTAGTATCCATTCAAACACAGACTGTCTCCAAGGAAATTCAGAAAAGACTATTATGCTGGAGAAGGAGTGATGGTATCCTACTCTATTCATTGGATATTACTATATCTCTCTGCCCAGCTTATCTTAGAATAACTCTTCTCATTCACATTGATAATGAAGAAAAATACTTTAAATTCATATTCTCAGACAACATTTGAGAAACTAAGTAAGACCCAAACAAATTCCAGCCAGAATTTGAGAACATATCTATAGAACACCTTGTTCTCAAGATTTTCTTGAACATTCAAAGTATGAGAATCACTAAGGAAGATCCCTTCATTCTTCTAACAAGTATTAATTATTTTAATATGTGCCTACAAGTGGTTAAACTAGATCACTATTATTTCATTCCTTTTCTTTTTTGAAACTCTTCTGGTAAATAGAGTTCTAACAATACTGGGAAATGCATTTACAGGTGCCCACTTCGGTTCAACATACATTAATTAAGCATCTACTATGAGACAACTGCCACACTAGATTAAAGAGATGCAAAATGGACAAGACATCGTCCCTGTCCACAAGGATATCCCAATCTAAAGTGGAAACAGGCACATGAAATATTATTTCAACACAGTGAGAGTGTATGGAAATTCCATTGTATTGGAATACGGTTCCAAAATGGAAGCCACACAGCAGGGTACAACGAAAGCTCCGAAGTTCTGGAAACTTGTGGCCCATGTGAATACTCCATGAATTCTTGGGATGTGTTCTTTCCCTAGAAACTTTCCAGCACTCTTATTTTACTGGAAAAAGCACTTAGGGAGAGGAAGGAATAAAGAAGTTATACCAAGTCTATGTTCTGGTAGACAAAAATGGGTCTATGAAAAACCCTGCTGATATAATCAAATTATTCTTCTATCACCCACTCATTCACTTAGTTGAGTGTTACAAAGCACCAGAAGCATAATAGTTGCATCTTGTATTTTAAAAAGTAGCTCATAATCTGGCCTCCAGTTATGAACTCCTCTGATATAACAATGGGATGAACTCAAGGTTCATTTTAGAAGTTTATGGTCTGATAGCCATCATCACATCCAGAGTAGCAAACTAAGCTGAAACACTACCTAATGAAGTGGCCGTGGAATATGTGAAATCGGGACTCTTTTTGACAATCAGGAATAGTCTCTGTGGGTACCTTCTCCCACCCCATGTTCTTTTAAATATAACCCCACTTCTTCAAGGAGGATAAAGGTTTTGTGTTTTTTTCCTATAAAGATATAATAGGAAGATTCAGGGTTCTAGAACATCTTGAATGGGAATTCAAAGTGTTAAAAACTTCACTGTATAGCACAGATATGGCCCATCCTGGAGAGGCTTTTTATCTGGGATATGCAGAGAATCATCATTATTTAGGATCACAGCACTCTGGTCTCAGCTCCAAAATCCTTCTCAACATAGTAGGCCAGGGAGCCATTACCTCTGAATGTAGTACATACATTGAAGTCTTTCACCACTACTGGTTTATACATATTAGCAAGGTGGCTGCATAAGCCATATGGGAAAACTTAGTTTCAGTCTCATTCTATAGCCATAACACACACACACACACACACACACACACACACACACACATGCACGTACACTCAGACTCAACTGAATTTTCAGTGCTAAGTAGTGGTGGACAGAAGAGTTATTTTTTATTAAAACCAATGAAGTTACCTAGGTATTTACCCCAAAGATACAGATGTAGTGAAAAGAAGGGGCACATGCACCTCAATGTTCATAGCAGCAATGTCCACAATAGCCAAATTGTGGAAGGAGCCAGACACCCTTCAACAGATGAATGGATAAAGAAGATGTGGTCCATATATACAATGGAATATTACTCAGCCATCAGAAAGGATGAATATCCACCATTTGTGTCAACATGGGTGGAACTGGAGGAGATTATGCCAAGTGAAATAAGTCAAGCAGAGAAAGACAATTATCATATGGTTTCACTCATATGTGGAACATACAGAATAGTGTGGAGGACCACAGGAGAAAGGAGGGAAAACTGAATGGAAAGAAATCAGAGAGGGGACAAACCATGAAAGATTCTGGACTCTGGGAACAAACTGAGATGTAGTACTACACCAGAAGGGAGGGGGTGGAGGGATGGGTATTAAGGAGGACACCTGTTGGGATGAGCCCTGGGTGTTATACGCAATTAATGAATTAAACACTACATCAAAAACGTATGATGTACTATATGCTGGTAAATTGAACATAATAAAAAAAATTAAAGAAAAAATGCAACCAATGAGTTATTTTCCAAACTCGTTGATGTCCACTTTTAATGTTCTACTCGGTGTTTTCAGTGGCAATGGGTAATTAGTATATGGGTAATTTTCCAAGGCTCTAGAAGACAATAGCTACCGTAAGATTGGGTTTTTTCAAATTGTGTTGGTGCCATGGAGTTGAAGCCAGACTTTCGAGTCTCTTTTGGCCACAGCAGCAGATGCCTTCACCTTGGCCTTTCTGCTTGAACAGGGAGCCTGAGCACTGAAGTATAATCATTCTAACAGGTATTTTTAGATTATTAATTTAGTGCTTTGAAATGTATGAGTGATTTGGGCAGAAACAAAACTGAGCTGGAAATCCTTCCCAAATATTTCCTCTGTGTGTGTGTGTGTGTGTGTGTGTGTGTGTGTATTTCTTTCTTTCTGTTTTTCTATCTCTAACTGTGTATATATTAAAATACATAAATGTATATACATGCACACTGCCTAAAAATAATATTTATTAGAATACTTGGTAGTTCAAGTAAAACAGTTGAATGAACTTTTAGAAGGCTCATAATTAAATTTTAATAGAAAGCAAAGAAACATGGATATGGAAAGGCCCACCAGAGATTTTAAAACATTATGCATTTTATTATTCACTCATTCATTTACTCATTCATTCAGTAAATACTAAGTGTTTATTTTTTTTTTAAAGATTTTATTTATTTATTTGACACAGAGAGAGACAGCCAGCGAGAGAGGGAACACAAGCAGGGAGAGTGGGAGAGGAAAACGCAGGCTCTCAGTGGATGAGCCTGATGTGGGGCTTGATCCCAGAACGCCAGGATCACACCCTGAGCCAAAGGCAGACGCTTAATGACTGAGCCACCCAGGCGCCCCATTACTGAGTGTTTAATGTGCACAAAAATAATATTAAAGAATTCCTGGGGTGCCTGGGTGGCTCAGTTGGTTAGGCGTCTAACCTCACCTCAGGTCATGATCTTGGGGTCCTAGGATCAAGCCCTGCATCAGGCTCCCACTCAGCAGGTAGTCTGCTTCTCCCTCTGCCCCTCCCCCCCCACTCGTGTGCTCTCTCTCTCTCTTTCACAAATAAATAAATAAAATCTTTCAAAAAAAGAATTCCTAAAAATTTCTAGACAAGAAAAATCAATGGTTGGCTCTAATAATTTGTTCTAATGCTTAACAATTGGTACTTTTAAGGAGATTTTCCTCATATATAATTCAAAAAATTTTTCTCTTTTTTTTAAAGACTTTATTTATTCATTTATTAGAGAGAGAGAAAGAGAGAGAGCGTAAGCGAGAGGGCAAGTGCACCAGCAGAGGGAGGGGTAGAGGGCGAGGAGCAAGCAGACTCTGCACTGAGCATGGAGTCCAACTTGGGGCTCAATCTCATGATCCCTGAGATCATGACCTGAGCTGAACCCAGGAGTCAGACGCTCAACCAACTGAGCCACCCAGGCATTCCCAAAATTATTTTCTTAAATACAAATACATTTACTCAGTAGAGAAGAAAGAAATAGTATACTATTGATAAAACTCTTAGATATGCTTGGAGAACAGTTATGAGTAGGTAACTATGAAGACAAGCAATGATTTTGAAGTAAACATAACAGAGCTTGTAAAACTCGATGTGCTTTTTCTTTAAAATGGACCGTTTGGGAAAATAAAAATCCATTTTTATATGCTGTCTATTGTTCAAAATGCCTTTTGGATCTAACTACACAAAGGTTTAGTTAGATGGTCAATCCCAGTCCTTTGGGACTAGACTCATCCTTCTTTAGTGCTCAGGAAGACAATACAGTTGGGTGGAAAGAGCACTGGACATAGGAGTGTGGGCTGCTTATTCTAGCTCAGGGGTTTGAGTTACTTACTCCTGCTCTCACATTAACTAGGTTTGTGAAATCTAGCCATTCACTTAACTTCTCTGGGCTTCAGTTTTGTCATTTATAAAACGAGATCAGCAGCTATTCAAAGACTGTTTTTAAAAACAAATCCTAAGAAATTTTCCATGTAGTAAAAGCTGTACTTTTGCTGTCACTTGAGTGAGAAAATGCTAATTTTGCCTGGTTTGTTTGTTTCTGTAATGACTCAGGCACCCCCAAAGGCAGGGACCATCAGTTATGATATTCAGGATAAAATACCCTCCAAAATTTGTGCTTCTATGAATCTAGGTCCTCATGGAGGACATTATTTCAAGCATGAATGGGAAGCTATTTTCTGGCCATGACTCATGGGGGAAAAAAGAAAGAACTGAGGACTACACCAGATTAAATACAAGGGCTACTTATCACATTAGAACATTAGTCACTACCACTTTTCTGATGCAAAGCATCTTACCCTCTATTCCATCCTCATATATAGACATGTACTAATGAGTTTGTATTCCAATAATGCTATTTAAAAAGATGTTACCCTTCTAAGTCAATATTTTAATAAGGAATTATCATGGGAAGTGAAATTAAACAATATGGCAGAGGAGGCTCACCCTATATTTTCATCATACATACATTCGTCAAATCTGTTGCTAATATATAGAACTAAAATTGACTTGAACATTGACCCTGTATTCTGCAACTTTGTTAGATTTATTAGTTTGGGTAGTCATTTTATAGATTCCTTAGGATTTTTTTTGTAAATAATCATATTACCCACAAGAACAGATAGTTTTACTTCTTCTTTCCATATTTATGCCTTTTATTTATTTTTCTTATCTTAATGTGTTATTCAGAACATCCAGTACAGCGTTCAATAGAAGTGGTAAGAATGGACACCTCTGCAGTTCCCAATCTTAGGCAGAGAGCACTTGATGTTTCATCACTAAGACTGATATTAGCTATAGGTTTCCATATTAGATTAAAAGAATTCCCTTTATAGTCTCAATTTGTTGAGTTTTTTTTTTTTTTTTAATGAATTGATGTTGACAGTTGTCAAATGCTTTCTTGGCCATTGTTGCCAAAGAACAAACTCTACAACATTTCAAGCTTTTACAATTTATTAAGACTTGTGCTATGGCCGAATCTACGGTTTATCTTAGTGAAAGCCCCATGTGCACTTGAAAACAATGTGTACTGTGCAGTTGTTGGATACTGTGCTCTAGATACGCTTATTGTTCCTCAGGTCTAGGTCCTTACAGATATGCTGTTTAGTTTTTACGTCAAAGATTGAGAAAGGATTGTTAAGATTTCCAACTATGACTATGGGTTCGTCTATCTCTCCCTTTACTTCTGTCGATCGTTTGATTCATGTATTTTGAAATTTATTATGTATATACACATTTAAAATTTGAATTGATGTTTTAATCACTAGCAAATGTTCTTCTTTGTCTTTGGTAATACTTGTTGTCCTGAAGTCTACTTTAATAACAATCAAGCAACCCCAGCTTTCTTATGTTCAGTATTTGCATGGTATATCTTTTTCTGTCCTTTATCTTCAACCTGGCTATGTCATTATTTTTAGAAAGCATCTCTCATAAAAATAAAGTGTGTTTGTTTCTACCCAAATAATGGAAATCCCAGTGGAATCTTTTCGAAAAGGTAGGAGTCTTTTTCAGTGTAAATAATTACCCTGTTTATTCATTTTAGAAATCTAGCATCTCTGATATTATTTTCACAAAACACAGGGCACCCTTGTGCACATATTTACTCCTCACAGAATGTAATGTGCTTATAGTCAGGAGGCTAAATTGGTAGGATCTGAGAATAGTATCTTGGGCTTCCAAAATATATGACAGCTAGCTTAATTTAAATTTATATTTCTGGTAATTACTTAGGAGACTCAAATTATAAGTGTATCTGCATTTTCTCAAGGAACTGGCCTTTTCTATTAAAGACATTAAGGGAATTGGGCCTGGAAATTAAGGAAATACAGTAGTTTGTGTTTGAGTGAATCACTGTGCAAAAATTGCAAAATGTTAACATTGGGAAAGCCTTTTGTCACTCATCCTTATCAAGCATTCCAGGGAAATAAAACCAATGCATGCTGGCATAAAAGAACGAGGCCGTAGTTACTGAATAACTCCTGTATGTAGTGCATCATAGGCTGTGAGAAAGACAAGAGTAGGTGCAAGACTCCCCACTTTAACACATTTGTATTTGTGCTGTATATTTTCCTTAGGCCTCTGTAGCTCCACGTTCCACCATTCTCTCCCCAACTCTGTGTCCTGGGTGATTGCTTTTCTGGAATAAATCAATGGGGTCCCTTGCCCTCTAGCTTCCAGTTGGTTCTGCTCACTAGTGAACATCAGCAGAAGATCAGACGAAGGGAGGAGAGTAAAGTCTGGATATTTATTCCCTGGCTCTCATCCTGTGGAGGTCATCAGAGGCTGGCTACCTCTCATCAATGAAGGTCAAGGCTCTGATGAGGAAGCTTTTTTCACAAGTCTGTTTCTTTTTCTGGATTCAAGCAACTGTTCCCCTTTTTGAATCTACAGGCCTAGAGAGGGTAACAGATCCCACTTTTACCAGCCTTGTGACACTGAACTATCCTTTGTAGTTTCCCCAGGTCCTACGCACACCTTTTCAGTAGTTCTTTCAGCAAGTGCTCTTCTGTGGAGCCTGAGTGTGGCACATCTTTCCTGCTAGAGCCTGACCAACACAGCAATCTGATGAACCAGCAGTTAACAATATAAGGTACTATATGATAAGTGCCATGTAAATCTTAAAGACAATCACCAATTTTGCTGAACAAGCTGAGTGAGAGTAAGGAGAGATCTCCAAGGCTTTGGCGTCCTCAGGGAAATTGTCCAGAAGGAGGTAAGTTTTGAACAAGCAGTAAAAAATGACTATCAAGGAGAGACAAATAACAAGGGAGCAAGGACGAAATGAACTGAAGGGATGGTGGGAACACAAACCAAGTCCGGCTCAGGTCAGACTGCACAGGAAATCTGCACAGAGACACAAGAACCTATGACATTAATATTGAGAAAAACATCTTATGTGAAACTGTTCCCATTCTGAGGAGTTTCTCTCTCACTCAAGAAAGTAAGGGTGAAGACTAGTGAAGATGACATTATTGGGGTAATGGTGGATGTGTTCCAATGTCAGTACTTTAATATTGTGTGGATATAAATGGCCCGCTTGCTCCATAACTATGGCAACACGCTATGGCTGAGAACCTTTGTTGTGCGCAACTAAACACCAAGTTGAAGTTTGTATTTTAGTGAGCTTAAGAATCAGCTTTGATAGAGGTTTTTAACTTGTTAACTTGTGCATCCTTGGGTTCAACGTAAAAAGAAATTTTAATTCAGTAATTCTGTGAAGGGACCTGAACCATCCGCATTTTTTAACAAGGCATGTACCCGATTCTGATACAAACCCTCTAGGGAGACACGTGCTTGTGGACAATGCATGCATTAAAAACTTTCAAACAAAAGAATGAATTAATGGCAGTGGTCTTTTAGAAGGATTAATCTGGCCACAGGACACAAGATAGACCCGCTGTGGAGAGAACAGGGACAAGGAAGGTGGAAGAGTGAGGACTCAAAGTCCAAGCAGGTGGATGGGAGCGCCTGGCATGAAAAGGCTAGGAAGAAAAGGAAATGAAGAGAAGAGACAGATAAGAACAAAGTGAAGAATGAGCAGGTCTTTCTTTACCGAGAGTCATGGTGTGGTGGTTTCAAATATGTCAAGTTTTTTCTTTTGTGACACTCTCCCTATTAAAAAAAAAAATCATGGATTCTTATTCCCCTCTCCTGTTTTGTATTTTTCAGAAATGAAGTATGGCTTTGGAAACTGGGTTAGAAAAGGCAATTGGGCTTCCTTCTGGCTCTCTTGGGTTACATGACTTTGGAGCCCTGAGCTGCTGGGAAGTCCAGCCACCCTGTGACCTCCATATGGTGAGAAAGGAAGAGAGGCCTGAGGAGTCCAAGTGCTCCAGCCCCAACTGTTTGAGTCTTCCCAAACCAAGCATCGGACAAGTGAGTAAAGAAGCCTAACTTTGACCACTATTTAAATACCATGTCATGAGAGATCTTGAGCCAAAAGCAGCCCGCTAAGCAGTTCTTGATTTCCTGATCCTTAGAAAGCATATGAAATTTTAAATATTGTTGTTTTAAGCCAGTAAATAAATTTTGGATGATGTGTTATGTAGCAACAGTACCTAACTTACAGGGCGAAGTCAAAGAGGACTCTGATTTTATCTTTCTATGAAATTTGGAAATTGTCTTTTCTCTTTATATAAGGCAGTTATAAAAACCTCAGCAGCCTTTTTACCTTGATTGGTCTTATAGTCACAGCTCATCAGAATAAAAATAAATAAATAATCATCTAGTAATATATTCTCAATTACAAAACCTAATTATTAAATAATTAGAAGCAAACTTCTAAGTCATTAGTTCCAGGGGGAAAACAACCACATTGCCTTTAATATTTTGCATGAAAGTGCTAATGCTTAGAAAAAATTTGTGTAATTAAAATTAAATCACTCCCCCTTAGAAGCAAATCAAATTTGTCCCCCTTAGGGACAGCAAATCAAATTATGTCTGTCAAATCAATTCACTATGCCAGCAGGATGACAGCCCTTTGAGGATGGGTTTTCTTTTATCTCTAAGTGTTTGGTTGTTTTGTTTTGTTTTTAAACTCTATTTATCTAGTTGAGAATGTTTCATGTATCCAATTGCACTCATTCAAACTCAGAACTTAACTCTATTTTTAGGCTCCTTTAAGATGGCAGGGCTGAGGCTAAGTTATAGATCCTAGAGGAAATCACAACTAGAAAAAGAAAAAAAACTCACAAAGTTATATACTCCCTGCTCCAGCAGGTCTCACCCTCTCTGAGCCCACAGTGCATGACAGGTGGAATTCATAAGGCTTGTGTGCACCCATGGGCCCAACCCTCAGAAGCACAATTTCTTCACTCAAGAAGTCTGAAGGAACGCACATGAGTAAGAGTGGCACAATTACAGGAATCATCTAGGGCCCATCGCTTTATTTAAAATAAACACTCCCCAGTGCTAGTAAAAATTAAGGTGTCTTGGGTTGGGGGGGCTTTCAAGTTCTCTCTCCATTACCTTCCCTGCTTGACCTCTCCACCACAACCGGAAGTAAAAATGCTTAGTGTCTGCTATTACCTCAACTATGATTGTCGTACCTCAAAACCACAAATAACACACCCCAGAAAACAAACCATGGTAAACTGCTGATTTAAACAAGTCTGAATTTGTGTTACGGGATTATTGAAGTTACTCCCCAGATGGTCTCTGAGTGTTACAAATCAAAATGTATTTCATCCCCTCAGCCATGATTCTTTTAGTAGGTGGTGGGCACTCCAGCAGGATGGCTCAGTGCAGGAAGAAATGCTAGATCTTCAGTTTAATTTTTAAATTTGACAAGTAAGAGAGATGACGCTTCACAAACATTTAATATTTAGACAGACAGTGTGGCCCCCACTATGTCAGAGTAGGGTGTACATAACTTTGTGAGGTATTTTTTTGTGATAAACCAATAATTAAAATCAGACACAGCTGAGACAAGGGGAAGACAAGGGGCACCGTGGGGTATGGACTCCAGTGCCTTGGAAGGGCCAGACTGGTGCTGAAACAGTGAGATGCCAGCTGGCGTGGGAGTGGGGGACGGCCATGAACGAGACACCGCCTAGACTGTCTAATGACAGCAGCACTACTCAGGTGCAGCAGTGTGAACCGGGAGCTGCTGCATCGTGACCGCTGCAAGACAAGGTAGAAACCTGCTTTTTAATGTGAAATCTCCTAATTTTAGAATCTAGCACACATTAAAAAAATTGTCTGATGCCCACATTCAGCCTCAGTTTGTGACCTCAAGGTTCCAGAAAGCTACTGGTCTAGAGTAGCTGTATCCCCTCCTTGGGAATCCTAGCTCTGTCTGCCTGCTGGTGGCCTAGGCAAGTTACTTAACTTGTCAGAGCTTCAGTTTCCTCATCTGTAAAGTAGAAGAACAACAGCGAAGGTTGGGGAGGAAAGTGATAATACAGTAAGAATCAGTTATAAAATATGTATATTCAAAATGCAAGTTTCTAGAAACATATACTTTGCACCAAAAACAAAATAAAAAAAAATAGGAACTATGGAAAAATCAAGCTAGCTGGACACCAAATGGTATCAATAAATACAATAGAAAGTAAATGTCTGGATCTTTGGGACATTTGGGTCACAGAAGCATACATTATATATATATATTTATTACACTTGGAGGAGTATTATCATTAAGGAAATTCTGCATAGGTCCCCAACAAAGCAGCTAGAGGCACCAATACACTCCCCACATGATAATCGCATGGATGTGGATGCACAAGGCTGGCTAGGAAAGGAAAGCACGCATCTCTGTGGGACCACTCCCAAGAAAGGAGAAACTAGCAGGAAAAATGGGTGAAATCAAAAGAGGGTACACAGAACGGGGGCGGGGGAGGGGAGAGAGTGGTTTTGCAGCAATATGGAAAGCCAAGATGAGTACTGAGAACACCACTACTAATCAGTGGGCTTCCAAGTGCTTCTGCCCCACACTGTGAATGTCCCCGGACTCTAGCTGACAGATTACTGAAGTGGTTCTAGCCATTTTTAGAACAAGAAAAATTTCTTTCAACAGAGTTTTACGTGGAACCTCAGAACATAAAATAAAAGCAGAGCTGCTCTGGGCTGCCTTAACACCTCAAGGTGGCCTCTGAGGGCTGCATCAATCAATTTGAAGGTTCCCCCAGAAGGAACCCGAAGGTCCTTTTACCTTCAAAGCTACTGACAAAAGGAAGGGAGAGCTGGTGAGGGCCCTTCTGCTGTACAAATCTATGGAATATTTATCCTCACCATATCTAATAGTAATAATCACATCTTTTTGTTAAGCGGTCACTATGAGCCACACATTGTGCTAAGAACTATAGGTACGTGATCATATTTAATCTTACAATAACCCTGGTGTGGTTTTATTACCTTCATTCTTCAAAGGAAAACATTGAGGCCTCAAGAGGGCTGGTCAATCAGTCAAAAGCACATAGTAAATGAGAGTCAGAACCCACGGTATTCCGTTGACATTATAACCAACTCCACTGATTTAGATGCGGGTCTGAGAGATTGAACTCAAGATCACTTTTGAAGCAGTCACTTGAGTCCTTCCTTTTCTGGATATTCATGACACTAATATTTGTTTTGCACTTCAAATCTACACTTACTAGAGCCCAATGCTGTAAAGAAATATATTAAGGTAGCAGGGCAGGTGTGGGGGTCATGAGAGTGGGAATGGTGGGAAAATAAAAAGAATGGAAGGAAGTTTACAGCATGAATGGGACCACTTTGCCCTAAGGACAGAACAGAAGCCTACCTCCGGGGAGAGACAGACAGACAGACAGACACACTCATTAACACAAAAATGCCACAAAGATCAACTGAGAATTGGTTAGGAAAAAAGTAGCTTATTTGTAATAGCAGCAAACCAGGAACAAAACCAACAAAAAGTGTACAAGACTTTTTAATGGAAAACTATAAAACTTTACTTTCTGAAGAACATAAACCAAGACCTGAATAAATGAAATGATAGGGCGATGTTCATGGATGGGAAGATGTGGGTTCTCTGAAAATTAATCTATATATAAAATGATCTATATTGAAATTTAAATAAAATCTCAAGTTTTTTTATGTGTCTGACAAATCGATTCTAAAATTCATAAAGAACAGTAAAAATATATATGTACAGACAACTCAGAAAAGAAGAAGGGGAAGAGATTGTTCTTTAGGCATCAGGATATAACTTAGAGTTCTTTGACTGAAACCATGATATTGATGCAGAAAAATATAAAGAGACAAAGCAGACCCATGTCTGTCCAGAAATAAGTCACTTCAATGAGGAAAATATGTACTAGGCAACATGTAATCTTTGGACGACTGGATACATTTTTCATTTCCACTTAACACATACAATAAAATTCTTTATCTACCTCACATTGTGCACAACAATTAATGTAGATAGAATAAATACCTGAACCTTCAAAACAAAATTTAAAATAAACAGAAAAATGTAGAATATTTTTATGAGACTGCAGGGAACATTTTCTTAAGATTTAAATGTAAAAGCCAAAAAGAAATTGCTGATAAATTTACCGCATTAAAATTTAAAACTTCCATAGGACAAAAGACAGGACATGATTTTGTATGTTTCTCTGTCATGATTTGGAAAAATATAAATAGAAAAAAATATAATCAAAATACACAGCAAAATATTAGTATCTAGAATGTCCAAATCAATAAAAAAAAAAAACTCAAACAACATATCAGAAAAAAAGGTGACAAGGTTATATTTTGGCAATTCTCAAAAAAGGAGATACAATTAGCCAACAAGCACATTTAAAAAACATTTCAGGTCACTAGAGATTAAGAGAATGCAAAATAAAATAGCAATGCCAAACATTTACATTTCTAATCCATCGGATAACCTAAAATAGAAATATCTGAAATTAAGTATTGGTGAGGTGTGGAGAAATGCGAAAAAAAGGAGTCATAAATTTATGGGACCACTTTTTAACATCCTATTTTTAAAAATCTCAAATATAGATTTAAAACTACACACACACAAACACATTCCTTCTACATTAGAAAATCCATTTCTAGAAATATTCCTGAGAGATCTTCTTGACATATGCAAAGGGAGATGTGTTCAAGGATGTTGGTCATAGTATTGTTGGCAATAATAGAAATATTAACACAACTTATCGCCTGCTTATTGTATATATTTATAGAATGTAACATTATGAAGCAATTAAAAGAATGAGTTAAGTCTATTTGTATCAACACAGATAGAGCTCAAAACAGAACGCACAGTGAAAGAAACAACTTAGGGGATGATATAAATAGCACTGAGGAAATAGCAGGAGCAAGTTACTGTGAGAAATAGGAAGAAGTCCAGCATGTCAAATGCAGAGGTAGATACATAAAATTGGAAAATTAGCTGGAGCCAGATAGTTGAATATATTGTTAATTACTGTCAGATTAAAAAAAATAGATTTAGTATAGGCTTTCCTCCTCCGTTTTCAATAATAGCACCTTTGAGCTCTTACTGGTTTCAGCTTTACTGTTTGTAATAAATCCTCAGTACATAAACCTAGGTCAGAGGTTCATCCATGAACTATGAAATTCTACAACCTTTAAAAAAACACTCTGCTTAGGTTTTCACCTTGGACTCTGGGCTATCTAGCAAAATCTTGGCTATGTAGTGTGTTGGCTTGGTGATGAAAAGATCTCAGACTTCCCATTTTTACCCACCTTGATTCCTTTCCCCTCACTGATCTGTTATTTCTTTTTGACAATCAGGTGGAAGGTGAGAAGAAATTTTTCAGATAGTAAGGACCTACTGCCAAATCCAAGGAGGAGACCAGGGCTACGCTCTGGCGGTAATGAGCCTATCTATCTCCTCCCCACCCCCTGCAATGGAAGGCTGAGGACTGGGAGAGCTCAGCTGTTAGGCTGAGAAATAAGGGTGGGAAAGAAAGTATGCTGCTTGTGGTGGAAACTGCTGGTTGTCTCTCAAAATCTGTTTTCCCATCTTCCATAAGAAGTTCTGTAGGCAAGTCCATGCCTGCACATGTGACTCCATTGTCCAATGGCCCTTGAAGTTAGGATGTAGCCATGTGACTTCAGTTCTCATCAAAGGACTGTGAAGACTAACGTGTGCACCTTGGGGTCTGGGACTTAAGAAGGTGAGCATGTGCCTTCTGCACTTTTATCCCCTTCCAACCAGCTGGAAGCTGGCCACGGGACATGGCATGGCAGATCTCGCTTTCACCAAGCAAATGTCAAACATGTCCCAGGGTCCTCCAAGTGCACTCTTGAGACCCCTGCAGACTGCTGAGACCCTTTCAGGAATGCCCCAGGTTAAAGCTATTTTTATACTAACAAGTTACATGTCTTTTTCATCTTCATTCTCCCACAAATGCACAATGGAGTTTTCCAGTGGTTACGTGAAGTGTGATATCACAGCAGTTGGAATGCAAAAGCAGACATAAGAACCCAGCTGTCTTTTATTGTTAGAAATTAAAGGGATTTGCAAAATGTAATGTTTCTCTTATCACTATTTTTTTGTTTTGGAAAATATGGTTACTTTTCTTAAAAATGTGTTATTTATGTTAACCTGCATGGATTTATTGTTTATTTTAAAATGACTTAATAAATATTTTTAAATTTCTGTTTTAATTTCTCATATGATAAATATCAGTAGATACAGCCCATGTAATGAAAGCTTTTTGAGGTCTTTAATAATTTTTAAAAGAGTTAAAGGGTTTTGTGATCAAAAAATTTTGAGAACCACTGCCCTAGGACCTAGAGGAACAATGACCTGCATCTCTGAATGACTTTACGGGCTGCAGGTTCTCTGCCCTCATTCACAGTGCAGCCATTATATACAAGAGAAGTAAGTTTCCATGCTATGTCACTGCGCCATTGTGTCTTTTTATTACATCTTGGATTTACTCTAAATAATACAGATAATAGTCATATAGGTGGGGCACTATTATATCAAACACTAAACTACGTGGCATTGATTCACTTGGGTAATAGGAGCCAAGAAATTTTAGGCTGGAAAACTAATGACACTTGATATGCCATTGCAAAATATTTGGTACAAACATTACCTGTGATAATTTGGAAGGTAGACCATGTTCCTATGAAGCCCACAGCTAGAGAAGAAATGACCAGAAAGAGCTAGAATGGTCATATGTGTTGACTGTTCTCTATTGCATTTAGCAACATACAACAAGAAACAGATAAACCTGAGAAAGAATTGACCAATTTGCAAACAGATAAAGAGAAAAGAAAGTGTCCAGTAAACTTATCAGGTTGAAAAAATCAACTGCTTCTACACCTCCAAAGAGCAGAAGACAAGGCTACCTTGCTTCAAAGATTCCTGTTAACACTCTCTCCAGCTTTCCAAAAAAGGGACCCAGCCTTGAGGCAAAACCCAGATTAAGGATGCTGCCTGTTGCTTTATATGGTCTCAAAGTAACTACCATCAAAATGAGAAAACAAAGAAACAAAGAAGCTTAATATATATATTTAGAAAAGAACTTTGGGTGTAGTTACCAGCACATGGAACTAACTGGAATCAAAAAGAGAAGATACTTACCAAATTTTTGAGGAAATGGTTTTACCAAAGCAACCATAAGCCTAGCAAGAAAAAGCTTGTTTTTGTACTTTGTTTTTCAAATTAAGAACAGCTCCCAAAGAAGGCATAGTCTCCAACACAATACTTTGATGTGGCCATGCAGGATAATGGACAAGAAGAACTTTTCAGAAGGCCAAGGGCTTCAGAAGACAATAGAGAACGAGGAGTTGAAATCGCTCTACTGCTAGGGAAAGGATTTGTTATTTGCTATGGTTCAGTGACTACCATATATATTTCCCGAATTCCCTTTTCTGAACAGGAGCCTTTATTTCACTTCTCCTGGTCTTGTTCCTCCACTACCCATTGGTGGCAGGGAGGGAAGACAATGTGATGCTCAGTTTGTAGGTGGCTGAAGAGTCACATGTGTACTTAATGGACAGAACTGTACATTGAGTAGAGATTCCTGACTTTGGATCTAGGTGATGGGACTCGGCGTGTTTTCCTTGGGGAGGGAGTGAGTACATTCTATGGTGGGAAGAAGGGAGCATGCCGACATCCGGATGGCCAGAAGGGCAAACTATGGTAGAAGCTGCTAGTTAGTTCTCCTATCCTTCCATAGTTATAGAACTGTAGGCAGGCACCTGCCCACCCAGCTGGATTATACTTCCCAGCCTGCCTCACAATTACAACACGAATAAATTTTTAACAATGCAATGTGAGCAGAAATGATAGCTGCCACTCTCCAGATCCAGGACTTCAGACGTTTACGTTCTCTTCCCCTTACGTGCCAGCTGGAAATCATATGTAGTGGCAACCCTGGTTCGTCCCTACAGATGATGAGAGCATCCCAGGAGATGGCAGAACAACAATGTGGAAGGAACCATGGTCCCTAAATTAACTCAAGGAGAAAAGCGTGCAGTCAATCTGGACACAAAAAAGCTAGTTAAAGAAAAACGTTGAAGAGTTGTGGTATAATGAAAATACATATTTAGTCGTTTTCCCTGATTCCTGGCACAGAGCTTCTAAAACCTTCAGCATTTCCTGAGTGACAGGAGTGTCTTCTGTTGTTCATAATGAGCACCTTCTGACCATACCTGAGTCTAAGCTAATGAAGTGACTCAGGCGGGGCCCAAAATAGTATCAGGATGAGAGTTTGCTGGCAGAGAGACCAAACATGAGATTAGAAGGTGGGAACTTTCAGCCCGACTCCTTAGTCTCCAGGAAGAAGGAGAGAGATTGGGTTAGAAAAACTCAGCAATGAAGTTTGGGGAGCTTTCAGGTTGGTGAACATGTTGAAGTGCTGGGAAGGTGGTGCACCCAGAGAGAGCATGGAAGTCCTGCGTCCCCAATCCCACACCGTGCCATACACATGTCCTCCATTTGGCTGTTTCTAAGTTGTACCTTTGTCATAATTCTCTAAGTGTAAGTAAAGCATTTTCTTGAGTTCTATGAGTCACTCTAGCAAATTACTGAAACTGATGAGGGTGTTGTGGGAACCCCAGGATTTATCGGTGATTGGACAGAAATACAGGTGGCCCCTGGAACTTGTGACTGACCTCTGAAGTGGGGGCAGTCTGGTGGGACGGAGCCCTTAACCGGTAGGGTCCATACTAACTCAGATATTTAGTGTCAGAGTTGAATGCGATTATCAGACGTCTTGTTTGTGTTGAGGATTGGAGAATTAGTAGGGAAAACCCTCACACATTTAGTGTCAGAAATGGTACCAGAAAAAGAGACATCACAAGAGCTGAAGACTACATAGGGTATGGAGTAATCAGGCCTGACCCTAACACTTTGCTTTACATAAACATTCAGCTTTGCCTCTGCACCCTCTGAACTCCGGCAGCTCGGCAGTGGTGGCATCAACCTCAGCACAACTGTTCTGCTTGCAGTGGCCAAGAAACCCTAGGCTGTTGCAACGCCAACCTAAGAAAGTTGTTAAATTGAACTTTTCCAGCCTCGCAAGAATGGCTGAGAATAGTAAATGCAAGTGACTGCATATATTACAGAGAGATACCAGACCATTCTATAGAACTTGCTAACAGGTGTCCCCAACCAGTATTATGATCCCTGGCCCATCCCCATGTCCAGGCTTTGTAGGAGAAGATGGAGATCGGTCAGGTATCCAGAGAGTTGCCAGAGAGCCACATGTTTCCTGCCCCCTCCCCACTACCTGCCCCACTGTAAGCCACATGAGAAACAATTTCAGGAGACTGAGACATCACTTTGGGTTTCTGAGGTTGAACCAGGTCCAAGAAGACATGTTAAACTGAATGAAATACTGAAGTTTTTATTTTATGTTGGACTTTTTTTTCAATGAAAAAAAATTTTCCCCAGCTTTATTGAGATATAATTATGGACCGGGATTTTTAATATTGGAAAGTGAGACTGTTACTATTTTAAGGATTCATTTATTTTTTATTTTGGAGAGGGGAGAGGGCAAAGGGAGAGGGAGAGAGAAAGAATCTCAAGCAGATTCCCCGTGGAGCATGGAACCTGACATGGGGCTCCATCCCATGACCCTGAGATGATGACCTGGGCTGAAATCAAGAGTTGGATGTTTAACCGACTGAGCCATCCAGGCACCCCTAACTGTTAATATTTTAAAGTGACCAGGAGAGCTATGAGATCTACCTGAGTTATTATTCAGGGGAGAAGAAAGAGACTCACAGTATGTTCAAAAGACATAAGAGAAAAAAAAATCACATGCTGCTCGTGCCCACGCCAAGTGCATGTCATTCAATACCCAGGGTGGCCCGGGTTTGGGTGGGAATGACTGTCTTGCCTCTCGGGCCTCCACCAATAGCCAAGAATCACATGGAACGGCTGCCATAGTGCCCATTTTCAACAGCAACATCAGGAGATGCAACAGCAACAACAAAAAATTGATTTTTCTAGTTTTCTCTTGTCAAGGCCAGAGCAATTAGAACCAAGTCTTCAAACTGAGAAAGCACAGGAGGTTCCGGACTACTGTGGGAGAGGGAAACCTGCGGAGGAGGGAAAGACACTCCAGCACAACAGACGTCCCCAAACAGTTAACCTGAGTATTCAGAGGCTCTATGAAGCCGACTCCTGGGCCTTGAACTGCCTAACCCCAGACTTCTTTCATATGACACATAAATTTACATCTTATTTGACTTACTTAAATCAGAAAAAGATAAAGCCCATAGAAAAATAGGCAAAGGAAAGCAGGTAATTCACATAAGAAATACAGATCGTCAAAAAAGAATCTGAAAGCATACTTAACCCTGGTAGTAACTCAAGAAATGTACATTTAAAAGATGAAATACTGTTTCTTACTTATCAGGTTGGCAAAAATCTTAAATATAAATTCTATCCAGTTGGAAAGGATCTGGAGAAATATACTTCATTCGATATTGATGGGACTATAACTTGGAAAAGTCTTTTTTGGAAGACCGTTTGGAAATAGCCATGAAACTTAAAAATGCATTCGTATGTGAGCTTGCACACATGTACATGCATGTCTGTGCGTGTGTTTAATGTACAGAAAAGGGCCTGGAAGGGTCTATAACCAGCTCAACAGTGTTTCTTTTTCTTAGGAGAGGAAGGCAGTGGAATGGAATAAAATATAATTTTAGGTAAAGTATTTTGAAATAAAATTTAGACAGATTAGCATTTTTTTAAATAAAAATAATGAATTCTATTATTAGGTTTTATTTTTTCTTCTTTGGCAGAAACAGTCTCCAATTTTTAGGTGTGCATGCCAAGGAAATGACCTTCTGCCAACCCATACTGATGTACTTTCCTGTTTTCAGACCAGAATTCTTTCAGAATAACAGCAAGTCTTCCAAGAAATCTTTTTTTTTTTTTAAATCTCAAAATTGTAAGCGAAAATAGGTCATTTAAAATATAGAGACATTCTTACTTGGTCCTCAAAAGATAGAGCCTGGGCCACATCTCTTGGAAAGCCATCGATAACGATGCCCTCTTCATCAGGTATTTGCATCAATTTCTGTTTTATCTCTGTAATCGTTGTTTCCTTTTATAAATTTAAAAAAAAAAAGATGAAAAACCAAAGTTAAGCTTACACTCACCACTGGTATAAAAATCTTTGCAGAATAGAAGCAAATTACGCAGCAGTACCTGTGGGGCCAATTCTCCAGTTGTAATTATTTTGGCAATAAGACTCCATTTCCTATTGCTGCTGGTACTGTGGATCTTCTTTCTTAATAATTCTCCCACCGAAATGTATTGGAATCCATAACGTTCTGCGATTTTCAAACTTTGGGTACCCTTTCCACTTCCTGGACCACCTATCATTTAAAACAGGCAAAACTGTGACCTTCTGATACAAGAAAAAACTCCTTTTTATACTGCTACTACCTCTACCCTGAGAGGCAGAGCCTGGATGACCAGCAGCAGGGCGGGCAGCTCCACGCAGGCACCGTTCTCGGTGCTAACTCTGAGTGCAGAGCAAGGGTAGACTTAGCCAAGGAAAGACAGAATTATGATCAGCTTTATTACATGGAAGAGACATTTTTTCCTTTNATTATGATCAGCTTCATTACATGGAAGAGACATTTTTTCCTTTACCTATTTTAGTAGATAACTAATTTAGAAAATTGGGCAACACAGTTGAAAGAAACTGTTTCATGTTCTTCTTTGTAAAACCTAATTGTTTTTTCCTCTGTAATCAAAGAAAAGTCTATGGGACACAAGAGACAATGATCAAAATAACAGAAATGTGTTCCATGCCAACAAAGAGCTAATGTGCAATTTGGTGAAATGTAACAATTATTTTTAAACCCAAAGGGATATCAATATTGACACAGTTTATTTAAATCTTTTTTTTTAAAACTGCATTCATGGGTCTCCTTGCCTCATCTCCTTTAAATTCCAAAGGAGTTTAATGCAATGAATACAGAGTGAATGGACTAGGTTCTTAAAGCAGAACAATTTCATAGAGCTCATGATAACTTCGATTTTGTGATACATTAGTGTGAAGTAAACAACATTTTGCAACCTTACTCAATACTAATCATTGGTAATTACCATTTACTTTTTAGAAGCTTAAGTCCTAAAATAATTTTAAAATATATGCCTCAGATTTTATTTCCTATCATATTGGATTATTTTAATTTATATTTCTAAACAACCTAGACTAATTGGAATCTAAAGTCTGAACAAATTTCTAAATAAAGCACATAGCAATCAGCCCAGTCTGATTTTGATTTGTTACTTCTTTTTTTTTTCTTTAAAGGCACTATTCGTATGAGAGAGAGAGCAGGAGGAGGGGGAAGGACAGAAGGAGAAAGAGAGCAAGAAGCAGACTCCCCGTGGAGCACGTTGCCCAATGACTGGGGCTGGATCCCAGAACACTGAGATCATGACCAGAGCTGAAGTAGGAGGCTTAACCAACTGAGCCACCCAGGTGCCCCGATTTGTTACTTCTTAGTAATTATCAAAATGAAATATTTTCAAGTATTTAAGCATAAATTATTGACAGCAGACAAAATATTTTTAAAGGTCAATGTCTAATAAGTAATGAAATGTTTTGGTAATAGTCACTGAAAATAATTATAATTTATTAAGCAATATTGAAAATAAAAATTCAATACAAAAGTGAATTGATGTTCTCCCTACTAATTCAATGTATCAAGTTTTGGGGGGGGAGTAGAAGTCATTTTATATATAATTATTTAGTAATTATTTTTTGCAAATGGTATAAGTAAAAAAGACAGGTGTTTTGTTCTTTTACTTTTTTTTTTTTTTAAGATTTTATTTATTTATTTGACAGAGAGAGAGACAGCCAGTGAGAGAGGGAACACAAGCAGGGGGAGTGGGAGAGGAAGAAGCAGGCTCCCAGCGGAGAGGCCTGATGTGGGACTCGATCCCAGGACTCCAGAATCACGGCCTGAGCTGAAGGCAGATGCTTAACAACTGAGCCACCCAGGCGCCCCAAGCCTCCCAGGTGCCCCNCAGGATCACGGCCTGAGCTGAAGGCAGATGCTTAACAACTGAGCCACCCAGGCGCCCCAAGCCTCCCAGGTGCCCCTTATTTGTTTTTTTTCTAAGGAGAGTTCTGAATGAGTAGACTTAGCTGGCCAGGGCTTATTTCCTTTTTAAAAATTTTAGAGTGCAAGGGCGCCTGTGTGGCTCAGTCGGGTAAGTGTCAGACTCTTGATTTTGGCTTAGGTCATGATATCAGGGTCCTGGGATGGAGTCTGTTCTCAGGCTCCTTGCTCAGCGGGGAGTGTGCTAATCTCCCTCTTCCTCTGCTTGCTCTCTCTGTCTGTCTCTCTCAAATAAATAAATAAATAAATCTTTAAAAGACAAACAAAAAAAAATTTTAAAGCACAGAATTCTAAGATCAATGAGAATCATTTCTGAACCTCAATACCAAGTAATACACCTAATAACAAGGGCTTTCACCTTTCTTACTGCTTTATTAAAGTCAGGATAGGAAGTTGTTTTCATTTTTAACCATTCTCTTTCTAAGAAACTCTAAATTCTATCCTATTAAATTTAACACAATGAACTACTACTAGATCAAATTCATTACTTTGCAAATAAGAAGTAAGTTTTTGTTCTAAATAGCTGTTTCTGGCCTATTAACCTATGGTGCAGTTCATGGATTGGCTTGAAATAAAAAATTACATGAATAACTCCATCAAATTTAAGCTGACTGATCCTTGAACAATGAAAGTTATCTTTCATAAACTATATTTCCACACTTAATATCACAAACCATCAAACATAGAGTTTATAAATCCCACTGAATTGAAAAAAAATGAAGCACGCTAAAAAAGTTATGGCACCTTCAAGAAAAAAGGTTTTTGTCAACTAATGGAAGCAAATAGCAGACACACAAACATATGATTAGCACAATGGAAGAGAATAGCATTAATTTATTAGATGGGTTTGATTAACAAATTAAGCTCACATTTTTCTCTCTGAAACCAGAGTGAGCTTAATTTTATTCTATTTATTTATCTCTAATACTTATAAATATTAGGGTCCATCTAACTCTTAAATTTTATAACTCTAACACTTTAGATTTCATGTCTGTGCTGAGAAGGCTAGCTTTTAAAAAAATTCTGCATCACCAGAAAGGAAATTTTGTTTATTTGAATGTAATACCATGTGGGTATTTTTACCTCTTCCACTCTTTTTTTAGGCTGGTACCAACACAAATTTGTAAGGTTCAGGTATAGTATAATTCCTCAGAAGTCATAAAATTGCCCCAATTTTCTCAGATAGCCTAAGGTTCAGTTTTTCCTTTCTTCTCAGATCTCAATCCTCTAAAATCTAAAATTTATTTACACTCATTGGTTCTGCCTCATTCCTGGCATACATAAAACTTTATAGTGTGTAAGTCTAAAGCTAGAATCACACTCTTGGGAAGCCAGTTGATTTTACTGAGTAAAAAAGAACTGTAGAGTTCTTTGAAGTGGAGGAGATTTGAAGCATTTATATCTTCTCCAAAGATCTTAGTTTATTGAAATATTTTAGTCATTTTCATATAAAATTCACAGTGCACAAAAAATTTATATAGTTGTTTTACACAAGAGCATTTTGGTATTACACCTTTTTCATGGACAATCAAGCCTCCATTTGTTTATCCTATTAATAATCATCAAAATTTAAGTAAGAGCAACAAGAACAACAAAATTGAAAGAATGTTTCATCATAAAAGAGCAAAATAAGTTCCAATTATTCTTCACCTGTAGCTCTATGTTTTAATAAAGCATCTCCTCATCTTCTCGGTAAGGACCTCAAACTTTTAAGCGCACACACATACAACATTCCATTTCAAGAACAGAAAAAGATTTATGTCATAATGGTGGCTACCATACGTCATAAGAATAATGACTTTTAGAAAGCCAGTTTCTATACTTTCTTTCTACAATATTATTTCAAACAATTCAGGACTAAATATATTTGCAATTTCATTTTCATTACACTGACAGATGGACCAATGTCACTCCTAGTCTGGTGAACTTAAATTCTTGTTATAGCTTGGTGTGTTTATTTGCATGCTTTTTTTTTTCTAGTTGCCATCATCATAACTTCTGCAAACAGTAATTCTTTGCATGGGGGCTGTATTCATCTTGCTCTCTGTTAACATTACTGACAAGAAGAGCTTTGAACATTTCACACTCGATTTTCGCTTTTGGTCATCTCTGTGAAAGCTGAGTCAAACTGGAATGTGAGACAATGATGACATATTGCATGTTCACAGGTCTCCTCATGATTTTTACAGATTTTGAGGAAGTTAGAATTTACGAGAATGGTCAAAAATGCATTTTGCAAAAGACTTTCAACAATTTCCATATCCATTCCTTGTGAAATGACATCAGACTGGTGTTTTCATACTCATTCATAGTAAGCAATGTCAAAAAGTAACTGTTGGGGCACCTGGGTGGCACAGCGGTTGGGCGTCTGCCTTCGGCTCAGGGCGTGATCCCGGCATTATGGGATCGAGCCCCACATCAGGCTCTTCTGCTATGAGCCTGCTTCTTCCTCTCCCACTCCCCCTGCTTGTGTTCCCTCTCTCGCTGGCTGTCTCTATCTCTGTCGAATAAATAAATAAAAATCTTTAAAAAAAAAAAAAAGTAACTGTTGTTATTATTTTGATTAATACTCAGACGTTATGTGCTATGTAAAATACTATTCTATTACATTTGGTTGTCTGAAACATCAAAACTTAGATTTTCTTTTANAAACTGTTGTTATTATTTTGATTAATACTCAGATGTTATGTGCTATGTAAAATACTATTCTATTACATTTGGTTGTCTGAAACATCAAAACTTAGATTTTCTTTTAGGTGCCAATTTGCCACATGGAAGATTCATTTATATGAGTCTTTACCAACATATTATTATTATTATTACCCTCTAAAGTTAATAGTGAATAAAAATTCGATTTGTTGAGTTAAAAAGAAAAACCCATATGTTTAGAAAACTTCTAATGGATTCAGTTATCTATGTTAAAAATTAAAAAGATAAAACCATAAGACAATAAATTTTGAGAAGAATACTTTCAATACATTATAGAGAATTTCTAGGACATGGTAATGAGATTCTATAAAAGTACAATAGGCATTATATTATGTAATTATAATAATTGTTTTCCTGAAAATTATGCTAAAAGTATTTCTATCACTGTCTCTTGTGCTTTTGTTTCTATTGTTTGTCATTACCCAACTTAGTACTTGCAAGTACACATAATTAACATAATTTCTTGAAATGTAAATATATAAGCAAAGACAGCAATAGTATAAGAATTTTGCTTTCTGTCCTCATACCTATGACAAGAATGATTTTTGGTCGAGGTCTAGTAGGATCAAAAACCTCATACTCCTCAATTAACTCTGCCGTCTCAGAGAGGTCCGTATCACTTTCTATGGAGAATTGATGGATTGGAGGGAGCCGATCATACCGCCGATATGGAAAGTTTGAATTTTCAGGCATTACTGCAAAAGAATAAGATAACTTTGAAACGGGAAAAAAAGCATAATAAAACATTTTTTGTACTTAGCCAATTAATAGAGAAAAATTTTCAAACTAAATGAGTTTGATTTTTTTCTACAGGAAGAAGACCCCATCTTGTGAGTGGTCTGCAAACTTTTTCTTAAAGGGCCAGACATTCAATATTTTGAACTTTGAACAGTCTCATACTGAACTAGCTGAACTTGGCCATGGTAGCAAGAAAGTGGTCATAGACAATATATAAACAAATGGATGAGTTTATGTTACAATAAAACTTTATTTATAAAAACAGGTAAGGAGTCAGACTCAGGTCATGGGTTAGAGTTTGCCAACCCCTGTTTGGAGGAACCTTCTTAAGTACTGCCTAATCTTGCTTGGTAGTTTGTATATATCCTGATCTCTGCAAATGGTGCTCCCCACAGTTGTATAGTATACAACCTCACAACTTTCACAACATTATGCAGCTGCTAACTCCCGTGTTGTTCAAGGCTCAGCCATGGTTAGTATAGTTCGTGGCTCCTTCCTTCCTCACCCTGTGTGTCAGTATTCTGGGGCGCACAGAGAAGCCCTAACTACCCAAAAAGCACCTGCATAAAAGAAACAGGAGCCAATTGGCTTTCCATGAGGGATTTAGCTATGGGGACAACTGGATTTTAGTATGTCATCATGTTCATATCTCTTTCTGGGGTGTTGATAAGGTAGAACTTCTCATGCTCTGTTGATACAATAAATGAGGTCACTGACTACTATTCTGCTGGACTCACTGCAGTTCCATGAAAGGAGTAGAGTAGTCTGCAATGATAGTGGATATTCTTTAGAAAATTCTGGGAAGGGTTTATGATAGGAAAGACACTGACAGCAGTATCCTATTTTGCCTTGAAATTAAATTGTTTCACCCAACACAGAACAAAACTCTAGGCATTATCCTCAATTACTTTCTTCCTTCACTCTTCACATCTACTGCCATAGATTTTATCTCCAAAACATATCCCAAATGCATATTCTTTTCTTCATCTCCACTACCACAACTCTTGCAGCCACCATCATTAACCTGGACTACTATAATAGAATCCTAACTGGTCTGCCTGCTTCCAAATTGTCCCCACAATCCACTGCCTGAAGTGCTCTTCCCAATGCAATCCCATGGCTGTCTGCTGCTTGCCATTCACACCTTCGCTCAAATGACAGCTCCTATAAGAGAACTTTACTGACTTTTTAATCTCAAGTAGCCACCTAATTTCAAGGACATCACTCTAATAATGCTCTACATAGCATCTACTATTTCACCATCTGAAAGGTCTCCATTTATTGTTTGTCTTCTCCCATTAGAATGTTCAGTTCCATGAAGCAGGCACCCTACTTACCTGGGACTGTATCCCTAGGATCTAGAGCTATGCTTGGCACATAGTCAGTGTCTGATAAATATTTGTTGAATTGTTAACAAAGGGAATAGATGGCTTCCCATAGAGAAAAGCTAGAAGATGGGTAGGCAGAGTGTGGCCACAGGGTGAAGGGCCTTGACAACCATGGTAAAAAGGGTTTAGCTTTAATGGTAGAAAACCAGCGGACAGTTTTTTTTGGGGGGAGTGGTAAAGCAGTGACATAATTAAATATGAAATATGTTTTTTAGGAAGATTAATCTGATGGTGGTTAGAAGGGAGATGAGGAGCAGAAGGAATAGCAGCTAGGAGTCAGGTACAGTAATGCACAGGTGAGAAATGGGGGCTTCACTTAGAGGGGTAGTACGGGAAATGGACGCAAGTGGTTAGATATGAAGAACATGGTTAGGATTGAGATCTGTGACATGAAAGGAGGTGATATTACAAAAACAGTGACTAGGTTTCAAGTCTAAGTGAACAAGGAACACATTGCTTTTCATATAGCATCTTTCTGCCGTCTCTCTTCTGCTTCCAGAAATAGTGGGCTTCTTTCACTCCTGTCCGTATCATACCCTCTTCCTCTATGTCAGTAACCCCTGTTCTCTACTCCCTGGTATCTACTCAAACTCCTCCATCCTTCTCTAGCTAACACCCACCCAGCTTTCTGTCTCCAAGCATTAGCATATCACTTCTTCCAGGAAGCCTACCCTGAACCCCAGCCTAGGTTGGATCCATTTCCCTGTTAATATGGTTGATCCTATAGAATATGGTATTTCCTATAGCACCCACTGTGCTTCTAATTATATGTATATATTTTTCACCATCAACATTTTTTATTCCATAGTCAAAATGATCACAACTTAATTATTTTTATGTCAACAATTATTTCTGATTAACATCTCTTATAAAAATTTTTTAAATAACCTCAGCATTATATTCTAAATAATTTTTATGTATAGCATATATGTATATGATTTATATACATACGATGCATATATATACATATATACACATAATTTTATATGTATATACTATATATATGATACATATACTATATATATGATACATATATATCATACCTGTATAGGGTGTTCACTATCTACACTCCTATAGTTATTTGCGAAGCATTTCTTTTTAATTTATTTCAATATTTTATTTTTTATTTTTTAAATCAAAGTATAATTAACATAGTGTGGTATTAGTTTCAGGTGTACAACATAATGACTCAATAATTCTGTACATTTCTCAGTGCTCATCAAGACAAGTGTACTCTTAATCCCCTTTATTTCACCCATCTATCCACCCACTTCCCCTCCGGCAACCATCAGTTTATTCTCTGTTTTAGGATTCTGTTTGTTTTGTTTTGTTTTGTTTGTTTGTTTTGTTTTAAATTCCACACGAGTGAAAAAAAACAAAAAAACAGACAAAAAATTCCACACGTGAGTGAAATCATATAGTATTTGTCTTTCTCTAACTGACTAATTTCACTTAGCATAATACCCTGTAAGTCACTCCATGAGGGCAGTACCATATTTGTTCTTTCTCAGTGGCTACATCCTCAGTCCTAAAAGAATGTCTGACAATAGTAGTCCTCAATGAGTGGTTATTTTAATGCTCGACTGACTCACTGACTGACTTCATCGAAATAAGAAAAGGAAAGAGTGCTGGTTTTGAACCAAATATGCTATGCTTGCTTCTAAACATGTTGAGTATAAGATGACAATGAGATATTCCAGAACAGAAGCTCTACAGATATTTGGAGCTATGGGATCAGAACTTTTATTCACAACAAATTATTTATTCAGTTGTGTACATATGACAGAAAAAAAATGTACGCTTATCTTACATTGACAGTAACATCCTTTTAGTCAATAATTTATCCTTGCTTTTTATCATAGCTTTATGTATGAAAGTAATCTGCCTAAATGATTCAAATGTTTTAATTCATAGATTAATTTTTCATAATTATATATTAGCATAGCTATATCAATATTTCAGCAAAATATACATGAATCACTTTCTATTTCTAGAAATAATCATGATGCTTTAAGTTACTGAGAAGTTATCAGTTTCCTTTAATTTAATAATCTATTCCATAAATTATAGCTAAAATTTACAAAGCACAAGTATGCAAAGCATTTCATAAAATAAAATGTTATTATTACAGAAAGTCCATTTAGAAACCATTTTCTGTCTTTCAGCATGTGTCCTAGATATAGGAATGTAATAAGGCATTCTTGTCATCATAGTACATTGAAAGGTTCTGTTTGATGATTAATTAAAAGATCTCTGAGAAGGAATTTCGGTAAAGTATTAGTAGGTATGGAGATTCTAAAATTAACAATTTTAATTCTAATGAAAGTTAAACCTACATTTTCCATTCCTATTTTAGCTTATCCTGCTAAATGAGGAGTTCCAAACTGGTCATTTGTGGGCCCAATATAGCCTGATAGATGTGTTTTCAGCTCAACATTTTTCCAAAATCTGTACATGACTGCCTTTAGACAACAACTGTTCTCACTTATTTGACCACAGTCCCCACTGTTCCCTATTATACACTTGGCCTGCCTGGCTTCTATGTATAATCAAGCCAAGTAGCAGTATGAAATAGAAGCATTCGGATTTTATTTTGTTGCAAAACAGTCACTTTTCATACCTAGTCTGAGAGCAGCTTTTGGACTAAGGGGATGTCATATTCTCTTAGATTTAAATTTAAAAGTATAAGAATATTTTTGACTAAATCCAGTAATACCTAAAGTTTGTTAGTGCTTTAAGGTTTAGAAATGATTCCCCATACTTCTCTCACTTGATTAAACAAGGGCATGGTGCATGTATTTAACATGAGCCAGACTCTAACAGTGTAACAACACACAGAGAAGTAAGTTAGCCATCTCGGGAAGGTACATGAACCCTTCGAGCCCACAAAAACGTCATTTTGTTCACCAAAGCAGAAATTTACTAAGTGGTGTGCCTCAGAGGCACCTGTCACTTGAGCATTCAGGCCTCTTAATCAACTAGTGATGATTCCTGCATGGATTAGGAAGGATTCTGTTCTCTGGAGATGCTTCTGAGAAAATGTTGCTTCTGCTTGTGTTTCTTAAAAAATTAACACACTATGACTTTTCCCCCCACACTGCATTCAAATAAAATTTAAGTGCCTTATGACTAAATAAAATAAACTGAAGTTTATTTCCCTCTTGTATTTATTACAAATACTTGTAATACTTGTATTATAAATACTGCAAATTCTGTCTGTATAGCTAAAACATTTCATGGTACAATTTCTGAAAGTGGTGTAAATTTTGAAAGTATAATGATCTTGGCTACTGGGAAAGAAAAAACTTAGTTTCCTCTGATTGGAAATAATTCCATACTGCACATATTACTATACTTCTCAATTTCAACCACAGCCTAAAAGGTGGTTGGCTGATGTTGAACCACTAATTTTGATAAGCATGAGCATTTTGATAAGCATGATAAGCGTGTTCAGAAAGCTATTAGAATATACCATGAATCTCCTCTACTGAACTGTTCTTAGTTCCAAACTGGTCTTAAAATTGCTAGACAAGTTCATGTATTTTACTTCTTTTATAGCATCCAAAAATGCCTCATCTAATATGCTGCATTCAGTAGCTGCTTAATAAATACTTGTTGGATTAACTAGTATAAACTTAATATGCATTTATGCAGATACATTAATATGAACTCTGAGTTAGGAAACATATTATGCCAAACTCTTCCCAGCTAATTAAGAAATGTTGAATTGTTACATAATAGCTATTTTGTCTATCCATTTATTTGGGAAACTCTTACTTGCAATTTTAAGAAAAATTCATAGTTTGCTAATGTAATTCATTTTGCAAAATAATGAAGTCAAAAATACAAAAATTCATTAAGCCTTTAGGGAAGTGTTGGACAGTGGCAGGTACTTTTGTTTGTCTTATCACAAAGGTGATTAGAATTCGGAGCAGCGAGATTAATCATGTTCCAGGGCCAAAAATCTTTCCAGGCTTTTGGAAACCTAGTAAAATAAGTAACTGCCTACAGTGTATGTGATGTGTTCTAAGGAGAACTGCTGGTAACTATAAACCATTATTCTACATATACATTACCATTTCTTAGAAAGGATCTCCGTGACTGTCCTCCATTGAGCGGAGGTAAGGTCTTCTTTTCCTGGCTGACAAATGTATCCCACTTCACCTTGTCACAGCCACCTAATTCCTTGACTTTCTGTAAACAACTTTCCAAGTACTCTACTGGGTCTTCAGGCTTAGAACACATCAGTCCATTCAAAAGGCTCTGAAATACAACAAAATACGCTCATATAAAACAGATTCCAAAACTACCTTTGTTAAAATAGTTGTATGTCCCATCTTTAAATTCTGGGTTGCTTTTGTTCTTTGCATTTGTTTTTTTAATGAACGATTAGAGGTGGAATTATGACCTGCTGAGTAATTAAGATAACCCCTAAATTCTTGACCATTAGTGTTCAGCTCAGCATTGTCTGCCTTTTAAACAATTCAGACAACTACATAGTTTAAAATGGAGTCACCCTATCAAAGTGAGATGAAGTGCAGTGTGTAAAAATGCTCCAGTCATTATTTGTCTTATTCCTACCCATTCTTAAAGCTCCAAGCCTCAGTTTCATTTGTAAAATGGAGTTTCAACTACCCCAGGGAGTTTTTAAGGATTAAGAATTTAGTATTTGTAAAGTGCATAGTGAGGGCCAGGCGCATAGTAAATACTCAATAGACGTTGGTGGTTTTAGTTAATATTATGATCAGGACGCCTCCCTGAGCTCCCAGGTTGGCCTGTGGACCTCTTCTGTGACATTCCTTATTACCCAGAAAAAAAAAAAAAATCTTTCCTGTCATTTATACTGAAACCATCAGTGTATGTGTTGGTCTCATCTTCTAAACTGTAAACTCTTCAACAACACAGAGTGGGTCTTTTTTATTTTTCAGTATCTAGCCCCTGACACTATCCCTGGCACATGGTAGGTACGTATTGGACTGTTTTCTAATTAGGAAAAAAATTTTACTCAAAACATAGTCTGAGACTTGAAAAAATGCTATTTGATATATAGTAAGTCATCACAATATCCACTGAGGTTATAGAGGAAAACCTGGTGTCTGATGTGTCACATGTACTGGTTTCTAAAAATGCTATAAATTTGGAAATGCTGACTCCTGGGAACTGGACTGATATGCAAAATATTTTCCTTTACAGTATTTCATGGAAAAAGCACAGAGGATTATTATCACCAATTTACATTATTAACGTACAACACACACACACCCTTTGAAAGGCTGACATCTTTGCTAAATACAGTATTTTATTTTCAAATTATTCTTGCACAATTTGCTCAAAGTGGTAGGTAGTTCTTTCTAGGTACATTCATTCTCTCAAATCCCAAATAGTATGGGTTAGAGTGCTGAGAGGAGCTGTGCTGCAGAGGGAGAGGAAAAAACTAATCTGGGCATCCACATTCAGTTTGTGTGTCAAGACCTGTGTGTTACATATACACAGACACACGCGGACACACACATTGTGTTTAACTCCTCACATTCCTGTTAATATAGTTAACTGTGGCAGTGCTTACTCTCTGTCTTTGTATGCCTTAGCTCACCCAATGCACTCTCAGCCCTATGTGGTATTATTATCCCATTTTATAGATTAGGAAACCATGGCTCAGAGATGTTAATGGGTTGATCAAGGTGATTCAGCTGGCAATTTGTAGGCCCAGGATTTCAACTCAATATTTCTGATTCCAAAACCCACATATTCCTCTCTCTATATCTTGCAAAAATATGATATGGGATAAAAAGAAAATACCAGATTATCTGTGCCCCATACATAAACCAACTAAAATATGAATCACTCAAGGTCTCTCTCTCTTTTTTTTAAATCCCTATTATTGCCTAAATGAGTGAACATACTCAATGAAATTTTTTTTTTTACTGGAAAATATACATTTCCAGCCTCTCTAAAGAAATCTAACTCCCCAAAGGGTACTAATTTTAGAAGGAATGAGTTCCACTCCATGGATAACTTTAACCCTTCCTTCTAATAGCCACCCACCATCAGGGATCCAAGATAACCAATAGACATTATTATTCAGTCTCTTTGAGTTAATCATTTGAGAACCTGAATAATCTAATTTGACTTTCACCAGAATTCACATTAATTGTAAATCTCTGCTCTAACACACAGTAGTATAAGATCAATACATACACCCTAAGGTTAGCTAGAGCCAAGAAATCATGACAATGTCAGGGGGAAAATGGTTTTTATTTTAAATATCTACTCTAAAATATGGAAACACATTTTAAACTTGAACCTATCAGAGATATCCTATTTAGTGCATGTGATGTTTCAAGTCAGGACAAAATCTGAAATGGTCAGGTAGATACATCTAGTTGTTTGATAGTATGTAGATTCAATAATCAATTGCTTCGTCTGTAATGATGTCTAAAATCTACAGCCGAGGCAATGTTTTTGGTTTGATAGATACCTAATCGATAAACTCTGTATAGTTAGAAACTTCGCATACCATGATTACAGTTTGACGGAGAAAATCCAGTTTGGAAACAAAGCATTTGGTTTTGCTGTCTATGCTTATTACATGGAGAACTGGCAGGTTTTACTTCTGTCGCGTGCTGGATAAAGCACAGATTCTTACTGGTAGGATGGAGTCTTTGGAGGTCACCAGAAGTCTTTTTCCATCTTCCAATTGTCCAGGATTGCATTTAAGTACACTGTATTACTGCATTTCGCCTAAGGGAGTGGAGTTCTTTTCTGGGTGTACACTATTTTAAAATGTCCCATTCATATGCAGAAAAACAAAACAACAGAATACCTGGACAAAAATGCCAGCCATCACTTATTTGCATACACAGTGTAGATTTTCATGAACAAACTATCAAAAATCTCTGCAGTTATCAAGAAGGAAAAACAGCACCCACATTTATAAAGAAAACAGACATACTATTAAGCAGCACTTTGCAATCAGGTGACATTCCTGCAGATGTTTCTAATTATTCTTTTAGAAGGATAAAAATGAAATTGATCTCAGTAGTAATATTTATGACAAAACCTTCAACTCTTCAGCTCCATATTTACTTTCTGAAAATTGAAAACAAAAAAAAAAAAATGGAAAACTCTTTAAGAATCCTACCTACGCCCGAAACCTGTCCTTATGCAACACCTCCTGATTCTTTTCAAGCATGAGTAAGGCACTTGCTAGATTTGGGTTTCACAAACCAGGCTTGTGCTCAGTGCGTGGTTTACCTGGAAATCTTGGCTTCAGACCAACCTGAAACCGGTGGCTTATAGAGGTGAGAAAAAATGAACATCTGCAATTATGGTGGCCCATTTTAAAGACAATTTGGGAAAACAGGCAACAGATTCTTTTCCCAAATGGTGTTTTAAAATTCCTTTTAGCAGAATAAACCTCCCAAACAGGACAAAGAACAACTTATGACCCTTAGTTTACTGATCAGTCTACAGTCCATCTTTCAGAGATGGGGAGGCCAGGTTTGCAGCGAATGTAATACATCTGTCTTCATCTATGAAGCTTGGCAAGCTTCCATTTTTTTTTTTTGCTTTTGTTTTCAACCGAAAGCACATAGAATTAAGGAATATTTCAAAATTCAAATACAGAGAGAAGGAAAGGAAGCAAAAGGCTCCGAGACGTAGGCTGCGGTTTAGAACTAACAAGGTTCCTCTAGTTCATCCTCAAGCCTCCTCTCCCACATTCCCAAAGTGTTCCTTATCCGCTGGGTCCCTGGTGGAGATGATGCGGTGATGCGGTCCGAAGACAGAGCAACAGGAGTCACGCCCGCCTCGCCGCTCTCTCTCGGACTTGCTTTCTCTAGGTGGGTTGGAGAAAGCAGGCGAAAGCTACAGCCTCGGGAAGGCGAGGAAGGAGAATGATCCCTTCCAAGGCAACGGAAAACGTGCTCAGGAGTTCATTCACCGAAAGCGCATAGCAGCGCTGGGTGCCTGCCACCCGGGAGATAGTGCTGCACTCGACGGTTTTGCATTCGTTTTTTGCATCTTCATCCGTCTCCTCCAAGCTGTCCCCTCAGAAGGCTACTTCCGTCCACACTTCCCCTTCACCGCGGGGTCCTGACCTTCCGCGCGCGGAGGGGCTAGGGCTCTGGACCCCTCTGTTTCGAGTCCCTGCTCGCACCGGAGCGCCATCGTACCCACCTGGCCTGGCCCTCGCCCCTAGAAAGCGGGGCCGACCGCCGCCGGCAGCCCACCCTCCACATCCGAGGGGTACGGTGGGGGCAACCTGCTTCCTGGAGGACTGAAACTTGATCTGCGAGATGCGGGCTTCTGAGCCCAGCCACCGGACAAGGACCCCGGCAACCCACTGGAAGGGCGACTACCCCGGGCAAGCGGGAAAGCGAGCTTCTGCAAGCCTCTTCACTTCCGTGCCCCGTGTCGCCAAGGTGGGACCGGGCGCGGCTTCATCCCCCCACCCCAAAGGCCCGGACATGCCTTCCCCGGATCCTCCCGGCCGTCTGCCAGCCCTGGCCCCCTACCTCGAAAAGCTGAGGAATTTCCCTCCGGGCCAGATACTCCTTGGCATCGTTGGTGTTCATGGCTGTGCCGCGTGTGCCTTGGGGCACGGGCGGGGAGGTTCCTGGGCTGCGGCGACCTGGGCTGGGGCCGGCGGGGTCCGCGCGGAGCACGGGTGCAGCTCTTGATCTCACGCGCAAACACTCCCACGCTCAGCTTTGCCGGCCCAGGCCAGTGCCCCCCTCCGCCAGTCCCCGGGGCCTGTGGTCTCCACGCTCCCGCCGCCCCCGCCTCGCTGCGGGTCCCCGCGCCGGAGCTGCGGGCTTGGAGCAGCCGCTTCCCGGGCTCCCAAGCAGCGCGGCCGCCAGAGAAGGGCGGAGGGAGCGGAGGAGGGAGGACAGCGCGGCGGACGCCAGGCAGCAGTCCGCTCGCCTCTCCGGCTCAGCGCGCCGCGCTCTGCGCCTCCTGGAGCCGGGTCTGCGGCGGCGGCCAGTCACGCTGCGCGGGCGGGCACAGGGTGCGGGGGTGGGGACGGGCGCGCGCGGGGGGCTCGCAGTCACACCCCTGAGTCACACCACCGCCGGGGCGCGGCGCTGACCTGCGCGCGCCGCCCGGGGACGCGGCAACTTGGGACCAGGTGGCCAAAGGAAGAATGGGGGCTCTAGGAACCTGCCCCCGGTCTCCCTCTGCCCCCCACCCCCCACCCCCCACCACAGAGTTACTTTTGCATCCCCGTGGAGCTCCCCGGAAGAAACCTAATTGTTACAGAATTTGCCATTTATTCCTAAGGTTACCGATCTTTCATCACAGGGAGCTGGAGGTAAGGAGAAAAGGGGATTCATAGTGTGGAATCCGTCCTTTCAAGATAATTTTCACATCTTGGGTATTTCTATCTTTCAGGAAAGTTTTGCTAGCTGCTTTCTAATTTTTTTTTTTTTCTCTGTCAGGGTCACAAATCCTTACAGATTTCAGTGTAAGGTCTTAGAGGGAGGCTGAAATCTTTATTGATAGAAGGATTCGTAAGTAGTCAACTAGTTAACTGACCCCCACAGAGAGGAATGAAAGGTGGAGGAGAGAAGTAGGTGGTGGTGGAGAGCTGGAGACCGCTAAAATTGGAAATGTGCTTGGTAGGTGGAGTGGGCGCCATCATTAATTGGATCGGAAGGGTGTGGAGTCAGTGGGCCGTTGCTGGGCCGTCAGAGCACCCAGGGGACGGATGGTGCGCCAAGGCAGCCATGAGAGCAAAGAATCTTTCTGTTAAACACGCCATTATCGAGGTATACCATCCTCCGCTTAGCTCCCAGGATGACTCATTTCCCCCATTAAGATGTCTTTTCACTGTCTGTTTGAAAGATGGTCCGTGCCACCCTGAGAATATGACCTCTAACTGTGTGTGAGGCCTCACACTGTGGGAGGGTGTGTGAGAGAGAAGGTGGCCCTGATGGCTACTGACATCTGCCAGGGAGAGAAGCAATACTGCAACTGTTTCCCAAAACCCATGTCTGAATGGCCATTTCATGTTCATCTTTGCAGATCTTTCCTTGATTCTATTTCTTGTCGCACAAGCAACTGCTGCGGAAACCTTAACTTTAGCTACAATTTTGTTTTTCCCAAGGGAGGGAACTCAAGAATTGAGTCTTGTAAAGTAAATGAAGTTTTCTGAACACTTTCGAAACCGTGTGTCATATGGTAGCCTTAAATGAGGCAGGTGTTCCATTCCAGTTCCACAGAAATTGATTTCTGCCCTCAGAATATACCTCATAACTTACAATCCCAGCTTCTGACATTCTTTACCTTATTTGAGAGCTAGGTTATGGCCATAGTTTAGCATTGTTCCTTCTCTGTGCAACAGTACTTGAAAAGTACCAGGGTCCATGGCATGAAGCCTACTTTGTGAGCAAGCACAGTTGAGGTGAAGTGCCTAGGATTTAAGAGGCCACTTTCTGCAGGACCTTTCAAGGTCAACCCTTTACAGACAGGAATCTGACAGAGCACAGCTCACATCTTCTCTCCTGGAGAGGAATGTAACCTAAATGAATATGTAATTCTAAATGCACTTTAGTGTAACCAAGCAAGGATGGCAACTTATACAAAGAAGAGTGGATAAGAAAGACTGCATTGGGGGCGCCTGGGTGGCACAGCGGTTAAGCGTCTGCCTTCGGCTCAGGGCGTGATCCCGGCGTTATGGGATCGAGCCCCACATCAGGCTCCTCTGCTATGAGCCTGCTTCTTCCTCTCCCACTCCCCCTGCTTGTGTTCCCTCTCTCGCTGGCTGTCTCTATCTCTGTCGAATAAATAAAAATAAAAATCTTTTAAAAAAAAAAAGAAGAAGAAAGACTGCATTGCACAAAATAGTCAAGAGAGTCTGAAAAAACCTAGTCCAGGTATATCTCAGAGATATTGCAGGTTTGGTTCTAGACCAACACAATAAAGCGAGGGTTGCAATAAAGCAAGTCAAATAAATTTTTCGGTTTCTTAGTGCATGTAAAAGTTTATGTTTATGCATATTAAAGTGTGCAACAGCATTATGTCTAAAAAATAACGTACGTACCTTAATTAAGAAAATATTGCTAAAAATACTAACCATCATCTGAGCTTTCTGTGAGTTGTAATCACTGATCACAGATCACCATAACATAAAATAGTAACAAAGTTTGAGATATTGCAAGAATTACCAAAAAATGACACAGAGATATGAAGTGAGCAAATGCTGTTGGAAAATGGTGCCAATAGACTTGCTGGACACAGAGTTGCCTCAAATATTCAATTTGTAAAAAAATTGAAAGCAAGGTATGCCTGTAAAGCAATAAAATGAGATATGCCTGTAACTGGAGGTATGTCAAGTTTTCAGTTAGCCTTATGCATTGACAATCATTGCTTTTCAGTGTACTCCAGATATATGAAAGGCAAGATCTTTATAATTACTTTTGCAAAGGAAGTTGTCGCTAGGTAGAGAAAGGCTGTGTGATGGAAGGATAGTGCTTAGAAGCCCAGCTGGTGGTTTTTAAGAGGGGAAAGAGAAAGGACAAAGAACAACAAATACATGCTTGCCGTGGGAAAGCTTTTATATCATTGCCTGATATAAAATTCTAAGGATGGTGTATTAAAGGTTCATGCTCTTTGCTCCTTGTTTACTTGGGGATGCCGTCCTGCAAGCTCTAACCAATCAAGATGATTAGTGCATGTCTGGTGTCACCAGACAGAATCTCTTTTGCTCCCACCGTGGGAGAGTGTGCTAGATTTTGAGATACAGCAGGGAATAAGACAGACATGATTGCTGCTGTCAGGGAACTCCCATTCAACTGGAGAATCTCTGTAAGAAGTACAAATGGACAGTGAGCAACTGGGCCATTTGTATAGCTTGGGCCATTTGTAAATATTTCATTTACCCAGGAAAAAAACCCCTAAATGTGTAAGACCTACAGTAAGCCTGTATATTGTCCTAGTAAATGTGCCCCTTGTTTACATTGGGTTTTTTTTTAGGTCTTTCTGAGGCTTTACTTTTTTGTAAATATGGAATATACACACTGATCTGTGAAATCTGGGGTAATGCAGGCTGAAATAATGGTGTGTAACAAAATTCTTCAGCCAAAGCAGAATTTCCCTATGCTCTATTCTTTTCCCCACACTGGCTGAGTGGCTGAGCCAGACATTTGGATTCTGGATCTCAAAGACATCTAGGAACTCCTACATTAGAGGGACTTAGAGGTAGGAGATTAAAAACTCTTCCGTAATGTCTGAAAACATTAGGAAAATTTCCAAGTATATTATAGGTAGAGAGAGAGAATAGCTAAGATTTGGAAAAATCCTGTTTATTTATCTATTCATCAATTAATGCATTCATTCATTAAACAATTACAAAATAACCTTTTATGTTCCAGACTTGTGACTAGAGCTGGGAATATAAAGAACAAGACTCAAGGGATTCACTGTCTGGTAGAGAGAGATGGACTTGTGATAATTAAGTACAGGTAAATGTAATAATTTTTTTTAACAACATGATAGAAGTAGATACGTGGAGGAAGATTGACTCATAGAAATATGTATATGGTAGAAAGCACTCAGAAAGTTTTAAAAATAGACTTTCTTTCAATATTTCTTCACCACCCTTAAAAAATTGTTTTTAAGCTGTTTTCTCTTCCATTTTTTTCAGATACGTAAATTTTCAGAAACATTTTCACAACTGTAATTACATACATTTCCATGCTTTACATAGTAATCTTTTTAAATGACTTTAAATGACTTTATAAGAGTTCATTGAGGAGCTTTGAAACAGCAACTTAGGTTAATTATGTTAATAATTTATGTAATTAAAAGAATGAATTACAAATCATACCACATTAAGAGTAAGAACGTCTGTTTCTCAGAGACACCATTAAGAAAACCAAAGGCACTTTATTGAATAGGAAGATATATTTATAATACATACATCCAATAAAGGACTCAAATATATAGAAAACTTTTATAAATCAATAAGAAAAAGACAATCCAATAGAAAAATGGACAAAAGACCTGAGCAGACACTTCAAAAAGAGGCTCTCCAAATCCAACTTCAAATGAGCAATAATATATGAAAAGCAATAATTTCATTAGTTATCAAAAATATGCAAATTAAGCAATGTGGTATCACTATATACCCGCAAGAATGGTTAAATTGAAAAAGACAATAAATACCAATGGTAATGAGGCTGTAGGGTAATGAGAACTCACACCCCTTAGGAGATACAAACTTGTACAGCCACTTTGGAAAATTGTTTGAAAATAGCTACTAGAGCTGAACATATGTATTTTTGCATTCATCAAAAGTTATGTATTAGAATCTTTGTAGAAGCATTATTCTTAATAGCCCCAAACTGGAAACTGCTCCAGGGTTCACCAACAGTAGAACACAAATGATGTTATAGTCACAAAATGGAATACAATGAGCAATGAGAATCAACAGTCTGCAGCAACATGTAACAATATGGATGGGTCTCACAAACATAATATTGAGTAAGCACCAGACACAAAAGATACAAATTATTTGGTTTTATTTATATAAAGCAGAAAAACAGACAAAACTAATCAAGGCATTAGAAATCAGGACTGTGGTTCCCCATGTGGGAGTGAAATGATAGAGAGCTCAAGGACGGCTTGGGGGATACTGCTCATGTTCTGCTCCTTGATTTGAATGCAGGTTATATGGGTATGCTCATCTTGCCCTGTACAAATAGGACATGCACTTGTGTGTATGTATGTTATCCTTCAATAAAGAGATACATTAAAAAGTACAAGAAGGTGAAGTGTGAGATTCAGATCCCACATCATCTCATTCTTAAGTTCCATGCCTTGCTAAATGTTCCATGCTATTTTGTCACTTGATAAGCAGATTAAAAGTAAATTTGCGATGCATGGACCTTTGCTTGTGCTTTTAAGATTGCATTCAAGTCCAATTGCTGCTATAAACTCTGTGTTGTTTGTATTGATAATTTGTAGCCTAGTCTCTCTCACTGTGAAGTTCTGGGCTCCTCATAAGCAGGGACCATGTCCCAGAAATCTTTATTTTCACAGTGCTTTGGACAATGCCTGGCCCAAAATAGATACACATGAATACAAGAATGAACCATGTATATCTGTATCTATAGAATGCGTAAGACTCAGCCAAAGAAATTTCAGAAGGTATCCTAGCAGGAAAAAGTAAACTTTCTAATATATATATATATATTAATGCCATTTATAGGGATTCCTATTTATCATGTGGGAGTATCTTTAGGTGCAGAGAAACTCTAGCTTAAGCAATGTCTTTGTAATATCTAGAAATATAATGGTTTATAAATATACAATTAGGCTGCACACATTACAATGAAAATATTCTTTTATGATAATTCATTCAGTCAATTATTTCTTGCATACCTACTATACGGCATGTATTCCTGACACTGCTGTGCTGCCAGGCACTTACCTGAATAAAACAAACGCATGGAGCATACATCTAGGAGGGGGAAACAATAAGTAACGTAGGTCATAAATAAAATACAGGGTGATAAATGCCATGGGAAGAGAAAAAGTAGAGGAGAATAAGGAGGGCCAGAGGCTGGTTACAATTTTAAATAGAGAGTGACAAATGTATCATGGAAAAAGTGACATTCCAGCAAAGATTTGAGAAAGTGAGGGAAATAACGCTGCCAATTTCTGGGGGAGCAGCCAGTTCAAATGTCCTAGGGAGGGAGGACGCCTGACATGTTTGGCAACAGCAAGAGGGCTGGTGTGGCTTGAGCAGGGTGATGGTGGAGAAGGGCAGAGAGGAATCACATGGGACCTTGTGAACTGTGTTAAGTTCTTGGACTTTTACTCTGAGTGAAACTGGAAATTTGTGAAAGGTTTTGAGCCAAGACTAATGTGATCTGACTTATATTTTATCTTGTTTTTTTTTAAGATTTTATTTATTTATTTTAGAGGGAGAGAGAGTGTGTGTGCAAGCAGGAGCAGGGGGAGGGAGAGAGAATCCTCAAGCAGACTATCCCCAGCAAGGGGCTTGATCACCAGGACCTTGAGATCATGACCTGAGCCGAAATCAAGAGTTGGATGCTTAACTGACTGAGCCTCCCAGGCGCCCCCTGACTTACATTTTAAGAGGAACATCTCTCTGCTTTTTAAGGAAGCAGTAAGAGAGCAAATGTAGGAACAGGGCATGCAGTGGGAGGCTATGTTATTCAAATGAGAGCTGAAGTCAGTAAAGGAGATGAGAACTGGTTGGATTCTAGATCTATTCTGAAGATAGAACAAGCAGTATTTCTTGACAGATTGGCTATGGTGCGTGAGAGAAAGAAAATACCGAAGATGACTGCATGATTTCTGGCCTGAGAAGAGTAGGAGACTATTAACTAATTGGCCACAAGTAGTTTACTAACGTACAAAAGCAGATACATAGAAGGGAAGTCAAAAGTGCTCTGAAGGGAGTGTGGCATATGATGAGTTCTCCCTGCTACTTAATGACCACATGACTGTTTTCATCCACTACCTTTGGCCTACGGCAGCCATCTTAGTTCCAAAGTTAACCTACACCTTAGGTTAACCTACGTGTTGCACAAAGTTAAACTGTTGTGCGAGTAGAAGAGAGGAATTTCCACTCGTTTCAGGGCTGTACTTGGAACTTAATGTTTTAGAATTTCAATGTTCATTCATCTGCATAATTATTTTACCTACCAATGGGAAATTTGTTAATTCCATTAGAGCTTGTCTTTATCAGTCAACTTAAGTTGTCTATGATAAATATAAATAAGTTCCTTGAACTCCAAGGAACCTCTAAATTTTTTTTGAGTATAGTTGACACACAATGTTACATTCATTTCCGGCGTAGAACTTAGTGATTTGACAAGTTTACACATTTCACCACAGGTGTAGCTACCATTAGTCCAATTGCACTGCTATTGACTAAATTCCTTATGTTATGTCTTTTATTCCCATGACTTATTTATTTCATAACTGAAAGTTTGTATCTCCTACTCCCTTTCACCCATTCGGCCCATCCCTCTTCCCTCTGGCAACCATCAGTTTGTTCTCTGTATTTATAGTTCTGATTCTGCTTTTTTGTTTGTTTATTCATTTGTTTTTGTTTTTGTTTTGTTTGTTTTAGATTCCACTTATGAATGGAATCATATGGTATTTGTCTTTCTCAGTCTGACTTATTTTTCTAAATTTAATTTCTAAATTTTCTAAATTTAATTTCTAAATTTAAAAGCTATAGCTAAAATATATAAAGAAGCATTTTCATTTTGATTTAAATAAGTATTCTGACATATGCTTTGAGGTAAAAACTTTTTTAGGTTTCATATAAGCCCCGGAGAAAAAGAAACATATGACATCAATTAATTTTTTTGTTTTCACTGAATGGAAATAATACATTTGAGTTTTTATTATTCTTTTTTATCATTATTGACAAATGGCAATTCGGTGAGCCTAGAGGCCTAAAATTTCTTAATCACACATATGTGTCAGAACCAGTATGTCCTTGTGAGTGTCTATATTGCTTATTTTTGTATTTCTACTAGATGTCTCATGAGCAAACTATTAGTAATACATACTTTAATCAGTTTAGGATGAGTAAGATATAATCTTTCCATCCAAGGAATGAAATGTGTTGTTTCTCTGCAGTCACAAGGCATTCATGTTGGTGTGCTAGAAATTTTTAAAACTTACCAGAATTTACCATCTGCTGGTGTTTTTTCTTAAATCTATTCCGTTTACCCATGTTTCCTCTATTAATTGTTCTTCTGCAGTAGAATTAATGAACACTCACACTGTTTTTCTAATTAGATGAAATCATAAAACTAAAGATTACATGGGCAGTGATGAATTTAAAGAGGTCCCTTCCCCAAATAAATCAACATTTTAAATTGTGCAAAGGAAAACTAACACTACAGCATTTCTCCCATCATGTCACTCTTTTGCTCAAAACTTTTAGTGGCTACCATTGTATGCACTGGCCAGTATACACTAGCCACATGTGGCTATTTAAATTTGATACATTATTTAATAATAATCTTAATACAATAAAATTAAAACTGCAGTTTCTCAGTTGAACTAGCCATATTTTAAGTTCTAAATAGCCATGTATGCAGATATAGAACATTGCTATCATTACAGAAAATTCTATGGGAAAGCACTGATGTAGAGAATAAATTGCTGTTTTTTTAGCATAGAGTTCCATGCTCTCGCTAATTTCATTCCAGTTTACCTTACTAGTTATATCTTTTGCTCTACTGATCATGTGTAAGCCATGGATCCTATACCTTTTTATTTCTAAGCCCTTACTTATTTTATTCCTTCAGCTTATAATTAGCTTTCTCTGTTTTTCAATTAGTGAAAAATTCCCATATCTACAAGGATTCGCTTAATGCACCTTCTTCACAAAAGCTGTCTGTATTCAGCCCTAATGAATTTAAGTAATTTCTTCCTTTGTGCTTTCTAAAATGTTCTTGTATCTCTAACATACTTTGTACCTTATTTATGTACATTCGTTTGTATCATCTGTTCCAGACTCCAAAATATATCTTCATAGTACCCTTGTGTAGCTTACCTCTGTGCCATGTATATAATGAATATTCTAAAATGATGATTTGAGTAATTCATAATAAATTTAAATGTTACTTCTGTTTTGTGAGCATTTACAGGCCCATTGTTTGGTGTGCTTTGAATTTGTGAATTTATTTGCTCTATTATTTTTTAGGATTATCATTTTCAAAACCCATTGACACTGACTAGCCTAAATGGGGGGGGGCGCAGGGGACTAATTAAATCAAGTTATAGACACAAGTTTCTCTTTTCATGACTGTAATTTGGTGCTTGAGCATTTCAGTTGCCTTTGCTATTATCTCCCATGCCTGTAGCTAGAAAACAGGGTGCAATTTAAATCAAACAAATAAGAGAGTGTCTTCTAATCCCTGATAATTGGTGCTAGGTGCTAGGTGTCTTTTATTCAGCTGTCTCTGGTCGTTGGTTTTGCAGAATCACAAGCAACAGGGCAGAAAGAGGTTGTTATGACCTTGTTCGTGCCTTTCTAAAAACCTGTTGATCATTGCTACACTTCCATTATTTAAAGCAAAACAAAGTGTCACATCAGTTGATCTATTTTCAAATGATAAGCTCTAATGGATTCCCAGAAGTCATCGCTTCTCTCATCTCCAGAAAATACAGCAGAAGACCACTGCATATTCCTTTTAAGGAAATTTTGAAATGTGTTTCTCTTGTCTTCCACAACATTCTCATTTGTAAGTTTCAGAAATTGGCAGGTATTATTTGTGAAAATTTCATGCTAATGAAGTTTCAGAAGCTCAAGCCTTGGAACTGCCTTTGTGAAAGGAGAAAAGGTAGTTTTTGTATATCTCCATGATCCTGACTATCCACTTTCAAAAGAAGATGTTTTTTAACATGGCGTTGATGGCTTCATAGAGACAGTCATCCTGATATCCTTGGACTTGGTAGCTGCCATTCAGTACGATTGGAAAGAAAAAGTCTTCTTATGCTCACCCTAAAGTCAGTGTATTCATTACATGCTTTTTGAATTTATTATAAATACCTTTCAACTCATCTATCTTATGGCTACACCAATAACTCCTCAGCAGATGACTTCCTACATCTAGATATCTCCGGCCTTGGGTTTTCTCCTATGCTTCACTTCTGCCATTAAAAGGGGTTACTAGATAGTCATTCTTTCATTCAGCTAACATTTATCGATCACATTCTATATGCCAAGCACTGTGCTAGGTTTTAGGAAACAAAGACACAGCCAGTGTGGCAAAATGCTCATGGTCTCCACAGAGGAAAAGGCTGCTAAACCAAAGATGACAGTGCAGCAAGGGACAATAAAACAGAGGGGAAAGAGTCCTGATTGTTAGTCTTGTGTCCTTCTTACTCACATGTCTGAAATCCACAACTTAATCATCAGTCTGAGCCTCAGTTTTCTCTATAAAAATGGGAATATTAACCTTTACCTCATTGAGTTATTGTGAGGGTTAATTGAGCTGGTAAATGCAGAATTGAACCGACCTAATTCTCTGCCTCCAAATCCTAGCTCATTGCTTACTGTATTCCTCATTCTATTATTTAAGACCCTGATCCCAATTATCCACTGTTTTCTCTCCCACAATGTAAGTGCAAATTAAACTGATTTGCTTCCTGTTCCTTGGATACATTTAATGCCTAATGCCTCCTTGCCTTTGCTCAGGCTTTTCTTTCTGCTTGGAACATCCCCAATTCTGCATGTCTAAATCCTTCTTGCTTCAAGGTGTCTTGATAAAATACAGTTTCCTTCATGAAGCTTTCCTAGGTTGCCGCAGCATGAAATAACCGCTTTCCATAAAGTCACGTAGCATTTTGTTCAAACTTTTTTTAAATGATGTTTTTATAAGGCAAGTCACATCAAGTACTAGGGTGGGAATGATAATTAATATCTGTGCACTTAAATGTTGTAACTGTGACAACAGTTTGTCATTCCAGCTTATGGAAGAGCTGGTGGAACAATCTTATCTCTGAAATGAAAAGCAGCTAATAGACTTCAGAACAGGAATGCCCAGGGCCGCCTGGATGGCTCAGTGGGTTCAGTGTGAGATTTCAGCTCAGGTCATGATCTCAGGGTCTTGGGATCCAGCCCAGCATCAGGTTCCATGCTCAGCGGGGAGTCTCCTTGTCCCTCTCCCACTGCCCCTCCCCTACCACGTGTGTGGGCAGCTCTCTCTCTGAAATAAATAAAATCTAAAAAAAAAAAAAAAGCAGGAATGTCCACTTTTCCCCATATCCAACCCTCAGTTAGCCCTTGCTCTCTCACTTCACCCCTTTTACTTTCTTCTTACCATCTTCAGGAAGCTGTTTCTATGTCTCAACGTAAATTAGAGATAGTGATAATGAACCCAACATAAAAACCAGCTGATATAAATTCTTACGAACAACTTTGAAGTGAACATTTTTAAGCTTCAGTTGTTATCTTGGTTCTTGGCAAATATGGGATTGTTGGCTGATTTTACCTTGAAACCAACTCTCAAAAGTCTTTAATGCTTGAAAAGATGTAACTCTCTGGAGCTTCAAACTGTTTTAATTATTGAAGAAAGAATGAACTTCACTGGTAATTTCATTTGCTTCATATGCCACTAGACCACTCAACCAATAAATAATGTTGAATCTTCATAAGTAAGAAATATTTTTCATAGCAGCAGTTTGGTACCCATTGTTCCAAAGTTTAGGAATACCTAATGAATTATTCATTGACGAAGTAACTTCAATTTCTGTGTCTGTGTGAATACTAGTAAAGCTCACAGATCTCTATCAAATTCCTAGGCTCTTTAACAAGTGAATACGAATTGATGGTAACTATCACCACTTTCATAGGAGTTATCAACAAGGCAAGGACTGGAAGATGCTGGAACAAACCAGTGAACAGCCCTGGGTAGTTTTAGATGTCCACCAATGCTGCCATTTGTACCTTCTTTTGCAGGAATGGCCATCATCTCCACTTTCCCATTACTATGAGTATGAATGAATTATGATGTACAATATGAATGTACATATGGAGATGTACAAATGACTTCAATGAGCTCCGTGAGCAACTCTACTCTATTAATCCTAATGCACAGATATATTTTTGCATTCCATGAAATGAAGCCAATGAAATTCTACTTACTTCGCTATACAGTTTCTTCCTTGGTTGCTGCTAGAAAGTTTTAAATACTGTTGATTTAGCGTCTCTATACGTTAAATTTCAAAATCTTGATCATTTTATCTGTCTCTGTCAGCAGGGCTACAGACTACATACTATTCCCTTTCTGTTTTCCTGAGCCTGCTGCAGACTTTGTTCTTTACTTTCCAAGTTCTCTAGAATTTTTTTCTTTCTGTTAATAGCAAATATTTTTGTAAGGAATATCTCTGCTACATATTTCCCCCATTCTCTAAGATTTGACTTACTATTTTTTTTGTTTCTCTGATATCTTTATTTAACCAGGATTCTTAATTATTTTATTCTATGTGGAAGGCCTATATTATTCACCTGACCCATGGAGAATGAATGTTCTGCTGATGGCCACTGTCCACTGCTGAGTGTCTATATGAGGCATTTTATCTTGAAATAGTTGAGCCAGGATAGTGTCAGTGACTAGTGATATAATTATTTAAGTTTGTTTTCTATTTCAACCATATTTACATCTCGCAGTTGAATCCTTACTTCCACCGCAGCCATAGTTTCCAGCCTCGGCACCCTCTCGAAAGAGAGAAGGTAGGTCTCACGGCTAGGCACAATTGATGCCACTGAGAGGAGTGTTCATCCTTCTTTAGTGGCACATACCACTTTTTCACTAGTGGTTAGGAGAACAGATGCTGTGAGTAATTTGTTGAGTGGTTTATATAAACTAACTGCATTCCTTTTTTATGGCTCCTGACTTCCCATGATTGAAAATTTAAACGTGAGGACAGGAAGAACGAATCTCATCTTTCTCCCATGATACTTAGGTTAATGAAAAAAAAATTCAACCTGACAATTACATAACCTCTCTACTATTACAACACTATATGGCAACATCTAGGTATCCTAAGGAGCCTGGGAAATCATTTCTACACGACTGTGAACCACGTATGGAAAAGATTCTGCCAGTGTCTTCATTGAACTAGGCAATCTACTGCCCTGAATTATTCTGGAACCATAAGTTCATAGCTGACTTATAATCATTTCCCTTTGTGTGGTTTGAACTGTGAGTCACCTGTTCCACTGAGATTATGGACATGCTGGTGTATTTTTAACACACTATGAGCCACTCTTCTAGAATAAAACAGAACAAAAATGCAATATGCAATTGTTGGAGGGTAATGGTGTGTAAATTCTCGAGTACAGATCTGTGTCCTGGATCTTATAGGAGCCGATGAAAGGCTCCAGGGCTGAAGCTCTCAGCCCATCTCCCCCAGGGCTGCCTTCCCAATCCAGGAGAAGAAGAAACACGATTTCCTACAGGGGGGCTCCCACAGCCCTTGGTTTCTGTCTACCTCTTTTCTGGATCTGGTCTTACTCATCTTTGTAGTTTCCAAACCAAGCATAGTAGAATCTGGATAAATATCTTTTGAATCCATCCATCCATTCACTCCTTTATTTAACAGATATTTGCCAAGTACCTATTCTGTGCGTTAGCCTGTGCTAAGCATTAGGAATGCAAGAGAATAAAGCAGACAGTTGCTTCCCTGAAGGAGCTTAATTTAGTATGTTGAGGGTGAGGGAAGTCAGACTATACTGAAAAATTACAGATAATTCCAACTTCAATATTTTTAAGTGCTCTGAAGGACTGGCGAGTCCTGACCAAACTCTGATAATGAGCTAGCAATATAACACTGGCCAAATTACTTAACCACTCTCAGTTCCAGTTTTCTCATTTGTAAAATAAGAGATTCATATGAGTTAATGTCTAAAATCCCTTTTAGGCCTGCACTTTATGATTCCGTGCTTGCTTAATGAAGAAATATATTATGTACAAAGAGTAGCTGATTAAAATTACCCATTAAGTTATAATAACAGTAATGATTACCAGGAGTTCGTTTGATAAGTGTTCAAACTCTCTGTAACTATAATGGGAACCTTACCTCATGGAGAAAAATAAAGTAGGGACTCTGCTAAGCAATAACAACAACAACAGCAAAACACAAAACAAAACACAGTTAGATTAAGAATTAGAGTAAAATAAATGCAATGTCCTGAATCCTAAATATTTGTCATCATTTTGAATGAGTAACAAGGCAGTGTGAAGTCGTAAAAGATATCTTTTCTAGGTCCAGAAGATTACAAATAGTGCATGGGGTTACAAAAGAAATAACATATTTTTGAGAATTAAGTTACTCGGTTGTCTAATGCTGCATTTACCAAAGGTCTGGGTCTTGGCAGGAGACTTCCAGTTTGTTTTCCTGTGAAAGGGAAAAACTTTACCAATGAGACAGATAAGAGGAAGTGGGACAGTTACCTCCTCCTCTCCCCATAGAGGAAGGAAGGGAGGTGCTCCCATAGTTCTTTCCTCAAAGCTGAGGGAAGGAAGCTCAAGGGAATCCCCCCTAAAGTTCGTGGCATAGCCAGTAGACAGACTGATATCTCAAAGCCTTGTGGTCCTCTGCTGATTCATGGCTTGCTGACCTGCCCTGGGGCTACTGGAAGAAGAATAGGGGGAAGAGGTGATGTTACTACAGTGAGCCAGGGGGCCTAGGAGAAGGAACTTTGCCTGCGAGTTCACTATTCCCAAGAGCTACAGCAGATGCCTGTGAGTAGGTGGGCCTCACCTGTGCCACAGAGCATCTGTGGAGCGGGCAGAGCTAGCTGGGGACTGCTGTAGCAGAAAGCAGAGAGGCACACACCCAGAAGGGATGTGGCATGATGCTAAATAGGAGTCCTACAACGAACAGACCCTGTCTCACCAGGTGCCACCAGTGTCCAAGGGTAGTTTTAGGGATCTGAGTCCTTCATCAGTGGGGTCTGCTGGGTCCCCAGTCACTCCAGACTGAGACAATAGATGGGAAGTCTTATCAGTGGTGATAACCACAGAAATGGGGGCAAGACTGCCACACCAAGGTGGAAGTCTTCCTGAAAGGAAATAAAAGTTACATCTGAGAATCAGGAAAGGAGAACAATCAAGTAGCCCTGGGTCATCAAAGAAGGACACATCTGTGTCATTCTCTTGCCTGTAATGAGGTTTAGGGAGAAGGACTTATCTCTGACCGAGCCGATAGGTTTCAGATCATGAATTATACCCTCAGCAGACTTTGGGTTCTAGCAGCTCAAAGTCAAGCTGCAGCTGAACAAAGCTTATCTCCCAGGGACCAGAGGAACCAGAGGACCTGGCTTCTGAAGACTCCAACCCTTCCTTGGCACCTCCCCCACAGGCCACACCCTGGGAGACCATTTTAGGAGAGAAACAGGGGCAGACTCTTTGAGACACTAGCTATGCTTATCTAAGAGATACTGGTGGCGCCTCTGGCTGGCTCAGTCAGTAGAGCATGGGACTCTTGATCTCTGGGTTCTAAGTTCAAACCCCACATTGGGTGTAGAGATTACTTAAAAATAAAATCTTCAAAAAAAGAGATACTGGATACTTCCCAAATGAGTTCTTAAAATGTTTGTGTGATACTAAGCTTTAAAATGTGTGGGACTTTTGTTCCTACTTACCAGTGGATGAGAGGGCCAAGGGAAATCTAGAATAGCTATAACCAAAATAAAGAATTTACACTTACTTTGTACACTTGAGTTTTCAAGTCTGGATCCCTGACCCTCCTATACACTATTATTTTTGTGTAATTGAGGTAAATAAATTATTGGATCACCAAAAGTCTAAAAAATTAGGTTCTCTTGTAAAAGTAACGTATTGTAGAAATAATGTAATACAGAAAAATCAGCTATGACCAAACCTGGTTTTTTTAAACCTATTTTGATATGAACTAGAGCAGCTTCATTTCCCAGCTCTGCCACTTATTAGGTGTGTTGTGTTGGGCACATTGCTTAATCTCCGTACCTCAGTTTCTCTAATTTTAGAAAATATAAAATAATAGCTATCTTGGATTAGTATAAGATCTAGGAGTAACACATGTAGAGTTCAAATACAGCCCTTGGCATACAAGTGATGCTAAACATTGAGGATTACCATTAGTATGGTTACTGTATGTTGTGGCCTTCTTACTTCTTTTAGAACAGAGAAGTCAGAATCACTGGCCTTTGCTTAATATTTGCTTCTCTTAACCATAGCCAGTTCTCCAACTGCATATTGTAGTTAGACTATGTTTACCAAAAACCACACTGGAAGTAAAAATCTATTTGTTGTTGACATTACTTTGTAGAGTCTTCTTAAGTTAAAATATGCTTCCTCAATGAATCAGGAGAAAATGAGACTAAAATGTGGAAATTAACTTTGGAAGTCAACGAAACCCTTGAGACTTGTTTCTTAGACAATGGAAATAGAGCTGAGACATTTTTATTTGATCTTCAAAGGTAACCAAGTAGGCTGTTTTTGGCCCTGAATTCTTCCTCTTCCAAACTAGTGGGAACCATTTTGTCCTGAAACATCAAAAAATTACTTTAATTCCCTTTGAAGAGCTAAATAGTCTCCTGTCATGATGGAAAAAGCATGGAGAAAAACTCTTTATGAGAATAATAATAGATAAGAAGAAAACAGCATGGTTTACTTGTTCTATAAATACTTGAATAGCCAAAGGAACTGAGCTTTTCTGTCTCCGGTAGCATATTTTTCTTATTTATCCATAGCATTTCTGTATGCCGAGAAGATGTTTAATAATATACACTGAAAACAAATCAGGAACAAAACATCTCTCAAGGGGCGCCTGAGTGGCACAGCGGTTGAGCGTCTGCCTTCGGCTCAGGGCGTGATCCCGGCGTTATGGGATCGAGCCCCGCATCAGGCTCCTCCGCTAGGAGCCTGCTTCTTCCTCTCCCACTCCCCCCTGCTTGTGTTCCCTCTCTCGCTGGCTGTCTCTATCTGTGTTAAATAAATAAATAAAATCTTTTAAAAAAAAAAATATCTCTCAAGCTTCCTAATTCAAAATGACACAAATGTAATAGCATGACTATCACCGTTGACGTGAAAATCGAAAAGAGGTAGTGCATCCAGATATTTTCATGATCTAGGTATCTTTCATGGTTTTGCTTTTTGCTGAATTCCTTCCTTCTTATCTCTGTGATTGATCATAATCCATGATTAATCGTAATTGAACTCTACATGTGTTATTTCTAAGCCTTCTAATAATCCAATAACCACAATTTCAATATCGCCCGAACGCTTCTGCTCCCTGTGATTACTCCATTTTAGCATGATGCAACTACAGCAGTCGTACTACTCCTGGGTGTTCCGAGACACTTGCTAAGTCAAATATTCTCTACCATTGGTCCCTCGCCCTTACTGACCTATGAATACAAAATACCTCCTGCCTCTGGACTCTGTCTCACTTCATCTTTGCGCCATCCTTGGGAAGGAGGATTTTATGAACCCTTAAAAGTAGACAGAAAAACAATCAGATGGAGTCCAGAATTAGTTGTTGATTCATTTTATCCAGATATTAATCATATGGAGGTCTAATATTAAAATTAGCCTGAGCTCGAAGGCGGCAGAACAACACATCCCAGTTTAACTCCTACCTCATTTCTGTTGGTTCCTCTTTGTCTTCCTAACTTTTGATTGTAGAGGGTACAGTCTACAGAGGACTGCAGAGAGGACTCAGCACTGAGACCCTTTCTCTCTCTGCAGACCCTTTACAGTCTTATCCAGTCTTGTCATTTTATATGCCATAAAAGCTCGGTCTTCCCAAATTGATATTCCCAGCCTAGGTCTTTCCTCAAATTACAGACCTTCTTGTATGCAATTGCCTGTTTGATGATTCCACTCTAAATTCTAACTGGCATCTCAAATTTAATATTCCAAAACCAATTTTCTGATCATCTCCACTTCTGCCTGCCCTCTCAAAGTCTTTTCAACCTCAGTCAATGGCCATTTAATCCTTTCAGTTGCTCAGGCCAGAAACCTTGGGTCCTCCTTTACTCTTTTCTTTCTTTCATCTCCCACCTCCTGTTACTATAGCTTTACAACATATCCAGAATCCAACCACTTCTCTCTACTTTCATCACAGTCACCCTGGTCCAAGTACCTCATTTCTCACCTTCATTATTGCAGTAGGCTGCTGATGGTCTCCCTGATTCCATGCCATGGGCCCACTTCTATTCTCAACACAGCAGCTAAAGCGATCCTGTTAAAAACTGAGTCTAATCATGTCATTCTTTGCTCTAGTAGCTTCCCATCTCACTCAGAAAAAAACCAAAATTTTATAGTGGTTACAACTGTTATACACAATCTGCCTTTATATATATGTGTATAATAGTACACACACACACACACACACACACACACACACACACCACCTCCAACACTTCCCTCTGACTTTATGACCTTCTACTATACCCACCCCCCTCTGCCTTGTTCATTCTGCCTCCTTAGGATTCCCAGATCCTGCCACATTCATTCTTTTCTCATGGCCTTTGACTTTATGTTTCTTCGGATGGATAGCTCTTCCCTCAAATATCCACATGGATTGTTCCCTCACTTCCTTCATACTTTTGCTCCAACATCCTCTTCTTATTCATGCCTTTCCTGACAATCTTCTTTAAAACTCTAAAACCTCCTTCCCTTACTGTTCCCCACACCACATGACTCCCTATTGCTTCTCTCATCTCTTATTTTTTCTGTATACCACTTATCACCATCTGGCAAACTATACAATTTGCCAGTTAGTTTTTAATATTTTCCATCTGATGGTCTTTCTCCAATTAAAAAGTAAGTTTCATGAACACAACATTGTTTTTGCTATTGTTTTTCGTTGCATCCCCAGTACCTGGTACATAGTAAGCACTCAATATTTATGCAATAAGAATGGGCTCGTACTGAACTTTATGTATATTAATTAATTTAAATCTCACAACAACCCTATACCTAGGGACAGATCCTATCCATATCCTAATTTTACAGATAAGGAAATTGAAGCACAAAGTGCATAAGTATCTGACCTAAGGTCACACAGCGAGGATACAGTGGAGGCAAGTTTCTAATGCACCTATGCTAGTTCTGGAATCTGAGATCTTAACTACTTTGCTGAATCATTTCTCAGAAAATTTTACCTTATGGTTAGATAACTTTAAGTAACCAGACATTTGCATAATGGTTTTACTTCATCCTTTTCCTTTTGGTTTATTATATTAGAAGATCTTAGTGAAACAATCATAATTCTAAAACCTTGGTATCAGTTATAACTCAAATTTGTAAGTGGACCAAAAGAGAGTAAGTGTTTCTCTCTTCTTGGTGTACACAATTAGGATTGAGAGTTTTTGTCTTTTGTTCTAGGGCATCAAGGTGTTCATGGCCATTTACAATATTAAAGGACTAGATCAGACTTCTCAGGTCAAAGGACCAGAACTTGTGGCCATCAGACCTTGCACTCTGATTTTCAGTTTGGGAAGTATTGTCAAGTAGTCCTGATGAAAAGAAAATTGCCTTGTTGGGTTTGACTGTCAACTCTGAAATTTGTGAACATTGAGACACCATGGGAAGAAAGTTAATTCCCTTATCTGCAAAAGAAGCTCGTTTGCATGCATCTTGCCTACAACATTGCCGTACAGTGCAATTCAATGTACATCATTATTACCAATGGATAATACATGTGTCCAATTGTTTTCTCACTGCTGAAAAGATTAGAAATGCAATGGAAATAGACACAAAATACAGGCTGAACCCTCCCTGTCAAGAAGTGTTTTATCTCTTCTAATGTTTCTATACACTAACAATGACCTATCAGAGAAGAAACGAAGGGCGCCTGGGTGGCTCAGTTGTTAAAGCATCTAACTCTTGATCTTGGCAAAAGTCATGACCTCAGGGTTGTGGGATCAAGCCCCATGCTGGGCTCTGTGATCAGCAGGGAGTCTGCTTAAGATTCTTCTTCTCCCTCTTTTTTTCTCTACGTTTTGCTACTAAGTGTTTTCAGATGTAGTGAATGATGACATACTTTCTTTCATTTAGATAATGTGTGTGTGTGTTTTTAAGCATTTCCAGTGTTAAAAAAAGAAGTATTTGAGCCACTTAAATGATTTATCATGTCTGTTATATTTATCTTTCACTTAAGATATTTTAAGTCACTGTAGGAAAAAGCTCAAGTATTTCTAACCTTGATATCCCATTTTATCACTGAATTTTCTTACCCTTTCTTCCTATCCCTGCCTTTCTGCTTTAACCCCCACACCCAACCCCACACTCAGCCTCCTAGCACTGGATTATGCTTTATGTCTTAAGATCACTTCCCAATGATATTTCTTTTTTATTTTCTTTTTTTCCTAAGGGGGAAAGGGCAAGAGGGAGAGGGAGAGAGAGAATCTTAAGCAGGTTCCCCACCCAGCACCTGAGCCCAAGTGGGGCTCCATCTCACAACCCTGAGCTCATGACCTGAAAATCAAGAGTGGACGTTTAACCTACTGAGCCACCCAGGTGCCCCTCCCCATGATATTCTTAAATGTTTGGAAAGGCAGTCTCCTGCACACAGTCTTTCAATCTCCTCTCAGCTGCATAAGAATGGCCCTTAATCACACTTCCTTAACAAGTGATAAAAAGAGCTCACAGCTCATGCTGAATTACCACCTTGTGTAGGAATCTCTTCCCTTGTTTTATACGCAATGTGCACTCCTTTGTTCTGCTTAAGCATGGATGTCATATGGCACCTGGCCAGCCCCACTACTGTATCTGTCCGCTTTGGGAAAGGTCCTTCTATTGTAGCATACGACTGGTGCACGCAGGACAGTTTCCCTGTGTTGGCTGTTGAGAGGGACTCCGTGGCCAGGGGGGCCGCTACTCACTGCTGGAGTTGATCTTGCCTGTCTTTTCCTTGTGTGAGCAAAGCATTGTTCCATCCAGTGCTTGACTATGCTGCGTTTTCCTTGGTGACTGATAGTAAGATGCATTGGGCAGAAGAGCTTGGACTTCTACTCCTGGTGATAGGCAACAGATGCCACTTGCTCGACACCAAATTTTTAGAAAAATTACTACTTGTTTGTGTTGCTTTATTTTGTTTTCATGGAAAGTACTGGTAGACTTGAACTTTGTGCCCCAGTACAGGAATCTGAGTGGAGACACGGGAAGGATAGAGAGAGGGCCTGTACTCACATAAGCCTTAAAATTAGGACATCAAGCCAAGTTTCCATAAATACCCAAGGAAAAGAGAAAGCCTCAAATGATACTGAGTTACAACAATCTTATTGTAATCTCAAAAGATCAGTGAGAATATGGAGGAAATGCTATAACATCTCCATAGTATTATGGCCAGCACCAGCTTTTTTGAAATCCAAAAAACTGGGCACTATTGCCCTAGCCAGCAGTCCCTAGCCCTATCAGACTGTAATTTATATACATACTTCCTAAAACTAAAAATAACTTCCTAAGTATACTATAAAGCAGAAACAAAAGGAAAGCAATTTATAACAAACTAACACGTGGAATAGAAACTAGCTATCCAGAATTTTACTTTGAAAAACTTGCAGTGAACTAGGTAAAAGCCATTGTGAGGTCATTTCTTTATTTTTAATTCACAGAAACGTATTTTAAATTTTTGCATGAAAAGAGGGAGCAAAGCTTAATGGTTAGGAGTGTGGTTCTGCATCTGAATGCCAGGGTTTAAATTCTGATTCTGCTCTTTTCAGCAAGTTACTTAAATTCTGTGGCAAGTTACTCAAGTTCTCAGTGTCTTAATTTCCCTGTATAAACAATGGGGACAGAATTAGTACCACCTTAAAGAGTTTTTGTGAGTATTCAAAGAGTTAGTACATATAAAGCACTTGGATGGGACTCAGTAAATGCCAGCTGTCATTATTATTATTATGAAAGGGCTTGAACGAGAGATTAGATATGCCAACACAGTAACAAAGTACATGTGTAGAACTTCTGCAAAGATTTATACTGTTTTGCACTTAATTTATTTTCAAAGTATATAAAATAATAGACCCTTCGTCCCAAGTTGAAGAGAGCTTTGGGCAAGGGCTCCGGGAGGAGAAGGAGAGGAGCTCAGATCACAAGGACATGCAGGCTGGGAAGCAGAAGTGACCACTAAGCCTGACCGGGGGGGGGGGGGGGGGGATTTTGGGCTCATAAACTCATAGAGTCAATGATGTAAAACTTCAAAAGGAATAAAAATGAGAAGCAGAATTCTGCTTTCTTGCCCTCTATGCCAATAGTTTATGTCATTGCCAAGGATTACTACTATTAACAGTGTCTTATTTTTCCTTCCAGAAAGTATCTGTAAATTCCAAAGCATAAATATTTTTATTTTATGTAAATAAAATGAAGTTTCTGTCTCTTTGTTACTGTAGTGTGCAATAACACCTGGATGGGATTCCAACATGTTTGAGAGGAATTCGTTTAGGATGGCTTGACTTAAAATACAGACTTCGTGACAGAGATGAAAATCACTTTGGAGAGTCTTTGGGTCATCCCAAGAAGCCAGGCAATATCCTCCAAAGCAAGTGGCACTGAAGTCCAGGAAGCTTGTGTGCTGCCAACTGGGAAAGAAGTACCATATAGATTAAAAGTTCAAGGACAGAAAAACCAAACTGGGGTTTCAGACATGGATCCCAAATGGAAATTCACTGAAGTAAGCCCTCCAAATTCCAGGTGTTGATTTCTGAGGAAGCTCTTTATCGTGTGATAGCTTTTTGCGGTATCCTTTAGGATAAGTAGCGGTAGGGATTTATTTATTTAATATCAGTTAATACATTTCTCAAGCCACCCTGGGCAGGTTCACTAATTGTACATGGATCCTTTCCTCCCTCACATATGGTATTTTGTGGTATAAACAACAAGTATGAATGTGTACTCTATACCAGGCATCACATTAAAAGGTTATAAAAATAACCAGCATTTTGTCCTTGATCTCACAGAGTTCATGTCAAATTAAGAAAAAATTTCCACCAACGGTCTGCAGAATATGTCAGATATATTCCACTTTGAGCCCAAAGCTCCTAACTTTGTCGAGAAAAGAGCAAAGAAAGAGCATCTTTGGATACATTTTTAGAATACTTTTTTATTCATTAATATTCATTTATTCATTCCTGCAACAAATAAATACTTAGTACAAATATTTGGTTAATAGGCCCTGGTGGGTCATTGTGAGGACTTTGCCTTTTACTCTAGTAAGAGATTAGAATTTTGTGAGCAGAGTTGTGACATCATCTGACTTCCTTGGTAGCAGATTTACTATGGTTACTATATGGAGAATAGAGTCTGGTGAGCAAGGGCAGAGAAACCAGGCAGGAGGCTATTATCTAGAGAGAGGTGGTGATGGCTTGGACCAGAGTATTGATTACAAGTGATTCACATCATTTGTATTCTGGATATAGTTTGAAGACAGGTTTGGTGATGGATTAGAGGTGGGGTTTAAGGATATTGTTGAGGGAGAGTTAGATTTAACAGGTGTTAGGCTTTAGGCAGGCATATACGCTGTATGCTGGACTATGATGACTTCAACATGAACACAGGATAATTGATTGTAACGATTGAATATGGATGTTAAGTTGGATAAAGGGGGCTATGAGCGCCTGAAATGAGGTGAAGGAAAGTGAAAAGGGGATAGAATCAACAAATCATTTTGACATGGTCTGAGATCTCTGGAGACAGGGATCTAAGAGAGTGAGCTAGAAAAGTAGGTGGTGGTAGAAGGTTGGATGCCAGAAATTTAGATGATAGAAGGGTTGTATTTTTGGTAATAATGAGGTCTACAATATAGCAAAGGAATGAGTCACTGATGCAAGGTGATGGGCAAGGAGGAGAGGAAGAGAAGGAATTTAGATGCTAGAATATTGGAAGGATCATTGGAATATGGATTTCGAAGTGCCTAAGAATTAAGACAGTAGTAGTGTTGAAGAGACTGACAGTGAGCCAAGGATTAACATCTGGTGGATGACTGCAACACGAAGAGGTATTGGGTGGTATAGTCAGATGATATGAGATTCAAAGGCAGACACTTTTAGGGAGGAGGAAAAGAGAATGACCTGGAGGTGAAGCAAAGAGGACACCTATCCCACATCCTATTTTAGCTGCAGACCCATTATTTCCGGGAATATGGAAGAAAAACTGCCACCATATGAGAGGATCTCAGGAGAGAACCGGGTTTGCAAGAAGGTGAAGGAAATGTTGAGAAAAGAGATTGGGAAAATAAGAGAGTTTGCTGATGATAATCTGGGAGTTCCAGCAGGTACAGGGCCCTCCTCCCTCTGGCCCCTGAAAAAGCAGAGGCTGAGAGCACGGTGGTGATATTCCAGGAGCCCCCTTGTGGGCGTAAGCTTTCTAGGCTTCGGCAAATCATGAATCTGTATTAGCAGAATATATAATATTGTGGATTTTTGAAGTAGAAATGCCTTTTGCATTTTAGAATTATTACTCTGTCTACTCCCAGGAGGTCCTAGATGTTGAAGCAGTCCACATACCCACTGCAGATTTTCTGTAATGGGGACCTGAAAGGATTCATCAGGCATAGAGAAGGGACCCATTTAGATTGATTAGCCCCCTAGGACTAAGACTATTAAGCAATTATCAGGGAACAGAGACTTCCTGAACACCTCAGTGAGTGCCCTGTTTGGTAAGGAAATTAACAGTAAGGTAGAAGAGAGTTGAGGTTCCTGGAACATTCTGCTGGGTAAAAGCGCAGAGCCAAAGACTGCATTCATTGTCTAGTCTTTGTATGCTAACCCTCTTGATTTCTGCAATCTGGTTGGGGTGCCTGAGAATGACAGGACTGAATACCTCTTAAATTTATCAAATCAAACAATGCTCGAAACTAAAGCAACACAATGCTCTTTTCTTTTTAATGGAGTTAGATTTTCTTTATAAAGTTTTTTTGTGTGTATTAAAATAAATCATCACTACACTTCACTCACAATCCTCAGCTGGAATCATGTAATGGATTTTTAAAAAGCACTTTTTTTCCTGATATAAAATTTGGGGGTAAAAATCGATCCTTTGTCCAAGTAATTTCAAAATTAATTGACTTGTTTCTGGAAGATTCCATGCCTGCATTCTTAGAATAGAAATTAAATGGCATTTGACATACTTAAACTGCACAGATTATATTTGGCATCCTTTATAACTGTCATTAGGAAAGCAGTAATGAAAATTGAGTGGATGTGCACTTAATTATATACAACAGAATAAAAAACCTTTTTTTTCTGACACCCATATTTTCATATATAATCCTTGTGGCGCTGTTACATTATTGCTTAGGTACAGTTTTATTTTTACAATTTTTTAATTTTAATTTTAATTTTTGTTTTTATTTTATTTTTATTTATTTTTACAATTTATATTTAGCATTTTTGTGCCCTTTTTGGTCTGTATCAAAAGTAGAATATTATAATTATTCAAGGAACAAAATAGTTGTTAGGCCTTGATCTCACGACCCTGAAATCATGACCTGAGCCAAAATCAAGAGTTGGACGCTTAACTAACTGAGCCACCCAGGCACTGCCATTTAGGTTTAAACATAGTCCAGTTTAGAGCACTGTCCCTTCCTCAACTTCCCCAGGATGGTATCTCATCTGAGCATGGATAGAGAGGGAGCAGGTGCTGGAAGGTCATATACGGTATTATGGTTTTGAATAAGCAGAGAATTTTGGCTGGATTTTTCTAAGGTAGTTGGTAATTGTTTCTGCTGACAGGCACTAGGTCCACATCTGGTGCTCTGCGCCATCCATGCTAATGTCTGCAGATGGGATCTGTTTTAAGGTCTATAAGACCATTTGGGCCTCTGGCTGTTTGCTTTGTATACTTTATTCTCTGAAGGAAGGAGGAGGGTTGGCCATTGTCCCTCAGTGCATATAATTGATCTACCCACTGCAGATTTTCTGTAATGGGCGCCTGAAGGGATTCATCAGGCATAGAGAAGGGACCCATTTGGATTGAGGAGCCCCCTAGGACTAATGAATGACCCCTAGGGCTGATGAATGATCCAGAGTTTGTCACTGGGCGTTTCTGTGCCACTGCCTTCACTCTGTTTTGGCCCAAAGCACTTGTTTGGGAACCTTTGCGTTTCACTTCCAGAGACTTGCTATGAAGCAGGCATGAGTCTCCTCCATGGAAACCCCTCAAAGTTTATGCGGCAGGTTTGTTACGTGTCACCTTTTCCCAAGACCAGCTGCTAGAGGGGTCAGGAAAGAGACCTCTTGTGAGGACCCACCAGAGACTGAGCTTTCTCCTTTCACTCTTGAAACTCTTCTCCCCAGAGGATGGTAAGTGGCTATTACTCTGGCTTTCTTTTGGAAAAAAATCTCAAGCCTCAATTCTTCTAGAGATGGGCCTTTTTAAATTCAAAACCTACAAGTTTCAAGAGCCTACTTCGAAATTCAAAATATGAATGTTGACCTTTCGTTTTTACATCCCTACCATCCTCTGAGGCAACGATGCCCTGACCAAGCTAGGGAGGGAGTTACTTATAGGAGGAAGTGCTGGGAAATAATGGGTGGAGGAGGAGGATGTTGGGAGGTCCAGAAGACATGCTGGTGAGTGCTTGATGCTCTAATCCCACAGCATCTACTCTGACCTAGTGACCATCTTCATTGATATATTCTGCTCGAGGTTCTGCGACATTAGTCTTTTCATTTTCTTCCTACCTCTTCAATTGGTTCTATTTCTTCTTTCCTCCTTTTATCTCAGAGAGTTTCTTGTTGTGGCTCTTGATTATTCTCTTTTCTTAGCCTCTGCTTCTTTGAAATTTTGTGCATTTCAACACCTTCATCTGGTATAGCTACACAAGCAGTGCCCGCCTCCAATCCTCATCTCTCATCTCACACTTCAATGGCCTTGAAGGCATTTTGACTTGGACCTAGCATCACTTCAAAATAACATGTCCAAAGCCAAATTCTTCACTTCCTGTCACCTTTCAAAACTAGCTCCCACTTTTCACCCCATTTCTATTAAAGGCATCACCATTTTTGTAGTCACTATGTCGAAAAGTCCCTCTTTTGGGTGTCACAGCCAACACATCTCACATATTATTCCTTTGAAATATATCTCATTTGCAACCCCATCCTTACTCTGACTCTCACCACTGGACCGTGGCAGCTTATTATCTCAGTACCTGTGCTAGGACTTGAGGATTCTTTATCCTTCCTTCTTCCTGTCATGTCCATCCCCTTTTGATGTCTTGGTTTCTCTTACCCTGTTTTGACTCTGTACTTTGGCTCTTACAATCAATCTTGCTTCCTAGGTAGGTGAACTGATTTTGGATGTTCTAGCAGGTTCTGATTCTGAGTGTCTTTCAGAGTACCTGTTCTTCAGTGTTTTGTGCCACCCCTGCCTGCTGTCTGATTGATGAGGATTCCACTTGATAGAGCCTCGTCCTCCCCTTCCCTAACTGGAACAGGGTTTCAAATTAACACACCTTGCTGCCTGCAGTCTGCCAAACACCATCCTTAGATTAATGATAGTATTATCCTGGCTCTTTCTTCCTTCCTAGTCCTCAGGGGTTGTTCTTACCTACAGGAGAAGACTCAAACATGCTGAAGCTTGCATTTAAGCTCCTCCATATTCCATCACAACTAGCTTTCTAGCTTTATTACTAATGGCTATCATAAAAGAATCCTCAGTCAACACCACTAAACCGGCCCAATTACCATTTCTCCAGCATTTTGCTTTTAGACATCTGCAATTTTGTTTGTCTTTTCAGATATTTCACGACAGCCCCCCCTCCATTTCACCTATATAAAACATAGTCTTGTTTCCAGTTTTAGCTTAAATTCCTTCCCAAATCTTTCCTACCAGCTTCCTGTATCTCTCCCAGTGGAAACGCAAAACAGTAACAGGAACTGAAACAATGAATCATTATAATCATATAAGCAGAAACGGGAAATATAAAGATATCTATAGATAACAGTTGCATGCAAGTAATTTTACCACTAGTTGCGGCAATTGGATTGGCCAGGCCCTGGATGGGTTTCCATGGAAAATGGGAGATGATTTTCAATTGCTGTAGCAAAGGTCATAATGACCTCTGAATCCCCAAATCTAGCCTTTCTTCCCAGGTCTCTTCCTTCTTGATGTTTGTTGCATTGTTCTCCCCAATCCCCTACCTCCATCCCCCATTTCCTCCCTATTGATCCTTCTTCTTCTTCACTGACTGCCCCTTTTCATCTGGTTTTCCATCTTTCTTTGCCTAAACCCTGATCTGAAGGTGCTCCCTGGGTGATAGCACTATTGATTTCAAGGACCAGCTTATGACTCAGACGTAATGAAGTCTATCCCTGATTCTTCTACTAGTAAGCACAGTTTAAATCTTTCTAGCTTGGAAGTTCTGCCAGTAATTCAAGTTCTAAGTATCCCAAACTGAACTTACTATTAGCCCCCCCAACCCCAGATTGCCCCTCCTTCAGTATTTGCCATCTGTGATGGAAACAGCGTCATCTTCTCAGCCACCTATTCTGAAAGAATCCTCAACCACTCCTCTGCTATTCTTCCATCAACACCAATTCACTCCTTTCCTTGAAACCCTTTGGAGCATCTCATACTCATCTTACTACATCTCATTAACTTTGGCCAAATTTCACTATGGTCTTAAAAGTCCTACACAAACTGGTCTCTACCTAATTCTCCAGCCTCATCTCGTGCCACTCTTCTCCTTTTGCTGAACTCTAATAACTTAGATTGTTTACCTTGACTGGCTCATTAGGATTCTTCACATCTTCGTTTAGGGGCTTTCTTCTTGGAGTCACAATTGACCCAACTGAAGAAGCTCCCCTTCTATTTATTTTCTATTACCCATTATTCTGTTTCATTTTTTCTTTGTTTTTACTATGAACCACATATTGTCTGCTCTTCCACTGGCAAATGAGCTTCATGAGAACAGTGTGCTATGTCATTTTTTTTTTTTTCCGTTGTAGCTGTAGGTGCTCGCCATGTGGTAGGAACTCCATCCATCTTTATTAAATTAAAATTGGTTATCAACCTCTGTTGATTCTACTTTCAAAATGCCTCTTGAATACAACTTCCCTTTCCATTCTTATTGCTTTTTCTCCAGCTTGATTCTTATTGCTTGAAAAGCAGGGAAGGGTAGTGGATAAAGATGCAGTTTCAAGAGTAAGACTTTTTGGGTTTGAATCCTAGTCTCAATATTTACTAGCCATGGACACTTAAGCAAATTATTGAACAACTGTATACCTAAGTTTATATGTCTGTAAAATGAAGTTAATAATAGCATCCGCCTTATGAGACTGTTATAAGCATTAATACACATAAATAGGTAAGCAATTAGCATATGTGCATAATAAGCATTATGTGTTAGCCATTACTACTTTTCTTATTACTGCTGTCTTTCTAAAACATAAATCTGATCATATTACTTTCCTACTTAAAAAATTCTAATGACTGTAAACTGATCATAGGATGAAGTTCAGCACTCAGCACTGAGTACAAGCTTCTTCACAATATAGCACCATTTCCCACCACTCAGAAACATGCTCCTACGTTCCAGTTGCTTGAGCTACTCATCCTTCCTCAAAAGCTAACAGCATGACTTTCTCTTATTCTGTATCTTGGCTCATATCCTTACCTCTGCCTGGAATGCCTCTTACCCCTTCTAGACAGCCAAGTTCTTATCGTTCTCCCATCTCTGAACACCAGTTCTAATGTTGCTGGTCATAACCATAACCTTCCCTGGCTCTTCCTAATAATAATTGTAGCAATACCAAAAATGATGACAGCAGTTAAACATGAATACTTACCATATGCCAGTCATAGTGCTAAACATGTCACATTTATTATCTCATTTAATTTTTTAAAAAACTCTAGAAGACAGGGCTAATGTAGTCTCCACATATACATGGAAAAACTAGGGTTAGTAAACTTAGCTAGAATTAACAAGTTCTCTGTACTCCAGTAGGACTTTAAAGATTATTTATTTATTTATTTATTTATTTAAGAGAGAGAAAGAGAGCACAAGCAGGGGGAGGGAGAGGGATAAGCACACTCTGCATTGAGCATGGAGCCCAATGTGGGGCCTGATCTTACTACCCTGAGATCATGATCCAAGCTGACATCAAGAGCCAGACTCTCAACCGACAGAGCCACCCAGGCACCCCTAGTAGGACATTAGATACACCTCTGTTATAGCTCCAGAACCCTGTTACACAATTATTTATTCAAGTGGCTGCTCTCTGCCTCCCTTCCTGCAGAATGAGTCCCTTACAACTAAGAACTGTGTTATTCAACTTTTTATTCTTGGGGCTCACTGTGATGCCCGGCACATAGTAGTTCATCAGAAAGCACTTTCTTTTGTTAGAATTTTGTCCTTCAGTAAGGTGTCCAAAATCAGTTTTAGACAACTTTCTCTAATTATTTCTAAGGTTTTCTTTGAATCTTGAGCCTGGCTTAAAATGACCTCAATATCTTTTTCTGAGATAAATAATTATAAATCCTTTTAAAGAAAGGATGGAGAAAACGAGAGAGAACCACATGGGAACATCAAAATTTGTTTTACTTATTTCTAAATCAACTTAGATCTCAAATGATAAAAAGCTCCAACTATAAAAAGAAATAAATGTAAAGAGAACATTCATATTCATTTTGTGGTACTAACACAAAAGGAGTAAAAATGCCTTTTATTTTAATTAAATTTGTTTAGAGACCTCTTTACCTAATGATGCCCTAAGAACTAAAGTAATTTTTGTCTTGTGTTTTCTTTAAACAGTAGGATGCAGCTATAGAAGTTTTCTGACATAATAACCCTACATATCTTTCACTAATGGTTACTTCTCTCTTCAAAAGCAATTTATGTCTTATTTACAAAGAAGCTTTTGAAGTCACACATGAAAAGATTAGGATTTTTCATCAGAACTAACAGATAAAATTAGAAATGCTGTGAAAGATCTATTTATGTGAAAATTTTAGTGTGGTTTTTTTTTTCAGAATATGCCACGAAATAGAGAGAGATGTCTGGCAATGTGAATTATAATTTAACTCTATTTATTTTACTTTCCCCGCAGATAGAAGCATTAGAAATACCTGTTTTTAATTTTGCAAAGATTTTCTTGAAGTTACGGAAGAAACAAGAACATGGAAAATAAATGATTTTATTAATTAAGTGAAAGAAAAGCAGTGGAAGTTTGCTGTGCAGTTACCAATCAGAATACCAGAATAGCTCCTCCCCACCACAGTCCTGTGATTTGATTTTTTACTGGGGCAGACAGATAACAAACTTGAGAAATTGCTGGATCCCGGGACTAGGGCGGGCCATAGGGGAGGGGAAGGAAGAAGGGCATGTTAATTACTAATGTTAGTTGAGTACTCATTAGGTATCAGATGCTGAGCTAAGGGCTTTAGCGTGCACATATATGCGGTACCTCATATAGTAGGCTTTATTATTACCTCCACTTTATAGGTGAGAAAACCGAAGCTTATAAGAATTATGTAACTCACCCAAGGAGACACAGCTAGTGATGTCTAGCTGAGACCAAAACCCAAGCAGCCCTGTCTCCACTGGCTGCATTTTTAACCACTGTGCCATAATAGACTCAAGAGGCCAAAAGGTAGGCTCTAGAGGTTCTATGTTCAGCTTTAGTCTCCACAAATAATACTGTTAGGTTCAACCTAAGAAATTCAACAAATAGAAAGTTGAGAAATGCATTTCTAGTCAAGGCCAGTCCCTCTTGGTCTTGGGATCTTGCAAGGACTCCACATTAGGTATGCTCCTTAGACAATAAGCAAATTGATGTACAATTGGAAAGAGTAAGGTGTTCATCTAGAATCACATAATTTTTTACGACAACTGAAGAGGCTTTACTGCCAAAGCCATTATAAAGATACAGTCTTTACAATATTCTTAAATATCTTTGGGAGAGGTAATTCACAGCCTCCTTAAAAAACATGACAGTCATGAATTTCTTTCTGACACCTAACCTAAATCTATTAAATTGAAATTGAAATCCTAATTTCCTTAAGTGTAAATGATGAACATTTTTTCATCTATATACATTCAAGGAAACTATACAAAATGCTGAATGTAACTCTGCAAGGCCATGATAACACATGGGCAAATTCAGAGCCATTACTGGGAAGAATTTTTAGGCTGGTGGAATATTTGATGGGTCTGAAACAATTTGTCAGTTGTTGATGAATCTGTCAAGTGTTGATATATCAAAGGTTTAGGTAACGATATGCACTTATGGATTGCCCATGTCCTTTAATTTTGTCATTCTCTCTTTGGCTGACTGCCCCATATAATTGCTCTGCTTACTTGTAATTAAAATCTACCATCTTGCTATTTGCTAACTGCTGTGGTTAAAAATATTTGCTAGTAGTTAAAACAACACTTTATCAAAAGAAAAGTATATATCATACCTAGAATCATCTTTTTAAAATAGCCACCCTTTTTCTTACATATAATGGACTAATTTTGCTTTCTTTGACATACCATTTCACTTTCTTCTTGATTAATTCACTGAATTTGACCCTCTCCATTTGTCTTTTCTCATTTTGTAACAATAATGTGGCTGTACTTTTTACTGATGTCTTTTATTTTTTAAAAATAGAATTTATTTCTTTGAAAAGCTTTAGGTTCAGAGCAAAATTGAGTGGGGAGTACAGAGTTCCCAAATATCCTCTGTCCCTCACACTTTTATGTACGACCTTCTGTACTGGCATTCCACACCCCAGTGGTACATTTGTTACAATTGATGAACCCATATTAGCACATCCTTCTTACCGAAAGACCATAGTTTACATTAGGGGTCACTCTCGGTGTTGTGCATTGTATAGGTGTTGACGTGTATAATGACATGTATCTACCACCAGTATCATACAGAATAGTTTTACTCTCCTAAAAATTCTGTGTTCTGCCTATTCATCCCTCTCTCTCCCCAATCCCTGGCAACTACTAATATATTTTTACAGTCTCTGTAGTGTTGTCTTTTCCAAAATGTTGTGTAGTTGGAATCATATATTGATTGTACATAGCCTTTTCAGATTGACTTTTCCCCCTTAGTAATACACATGTAAGATTCCTCTATGTCTTTCACAATTTGACAGCTCATTTATTTTTAGCACTGAATAATAATATTTCATCGTCTGGATATACCAGTTTATTTATCCATTCACCTACCGAAGGACATCTTAGTTGCTTCCAAATTTTGGCAATTATGAATAAAGCTGCTGTAAATATTCATGTGCATGTTTTTGTATGAACATAACCCCTCAACACATTTGGGTAAATACCAAGGAGCTCAATTGTTGTGTTGTATGGTGGGAGTGTATTTAATTTTGTAAGAAACTGACAAACTGTCTTCCAAAGTAACTGTACCATTTTGCATTCCCACCAGCAATGAATGAGAGTTGCTGTTGCTCCACATCCTTGTAAGCATTTGGTGTTGTCAGTTTTTGGATTTTGACCATCCTAATACACGTGTAATTGCATCTCATTATTTTTTTTAAGATTTTTTATTTATTTGGGAGAGAGGGAGCATAAGCAGGGGGAGGAGGGACAGAGGGAAAGGGAGAAGCAGACTCCCTGCTGAGCAGGGACACCCCCCCCACCACCTCCATTGTGGGGCATCCCAGGACCCTGAGATCATGACCCAAGCTGAAGGCAGATGCGTAACCTACTGAGCCACTCAGGTGTCCCTCTTTTGCCCATTTTAAAATATGGTTGCTCATTTTCTTATTGTTGAGTTATTAGAGTTCTTTGTATATTTTGGAAAAAAGTCCTTTATGCGTTGTGTCTTTTGCAAATGTTTTCTCCTATTTTATTTTTTTAATATAGAATTTTCCGTGATTTCTGTAATTATTATTTTTTTCCAGTTAGCATTCATCATCATTTATTTTTTTTTTTTTTTACTTGAGAGAGAGAAGGAGAGAGAGAGCACAAGTGGAGAGAGGAGAGCACAAGGGGGGTGGTGGGAGTGGGGAATCCATCCCAGGACCCTGAGATCATGATGTGAGCCAAAGGCAGCCACTTAATCTATTGAGTCACCCAGGTGCCCCAGTATTCTTCATTATTTAAATGTCTTTGAAACCTTATTTATTTATATATTTATTCAAAATACATTTATTGAGCACCTTTCAGCGTTTTCTAGGTTATGGGAATACAAGATGAATAAGGCATGGTTTTTGGCCTCAGCACAGTCTGTCCACCATGACAAACAACCTACCAAATGTTACCACAGAGATACATGTTGGGTGTTAAGGTAGCCAAAGATACTTATGAGTCTTCTGCCACATAGAGGGTCGAATAAATAACTACAATAAAAGCAATGATAATATCTGAGGTTTATTTATTAAGCTCTTACTTTGTACCTGACACTGTAGCCAAGAGTTTTATATACATTATCTTATTTATTTAGTTATTTATTTATTTCTGAGAGAGAGAGTGAGAGTGAGAGCACACGAGTGTGCGGGTGGGAGAGGGAGAAAGAGAATCCCAAGCAGATTCCTGCTGACTGCAGAGCCCATAGTAGGGCTGGATCTCAGGACCCTGAGATCATGATCTGAGTCAAAATCAAGAGCCTGATGCTCACCGACTGAGCCACCCTGGTGCCCCATATTATACATTATCATATTTAAAGTTCACAGTAATTCTGTGAGGTATGTCTACTTTAATCTCATTAAATTAAGGATTTCTATTCAATGAAGGACAAATGGACAGAGTTGAAAGACGAATAATAGGAGGGGGGAACATATCTGAAATGTCTAAAACCAGTGAAGGATTAAATACCTGTACTTTGTAAGGCACTCCTACAAATGAACAAGGAAAAGATAGAAAATCCACCTCTAAAATGGGCAAAGAATATAAGCAGACAGTTTACAAAAGAGGAAATCCAAAAGGCTAATAAGCGTATGAAGACATTCTCGAAAGTTCTAGCGCTCAGAGAAATGCATATTAAAAGATTAGGCTATCAATCTCCTCTGAGAATGGAAAAAAAATCAAGTGTGGGGGGTATAGGAATCCTCATGCACTACTGGTGGTAGTGTAGACAGAACATCTATTTTGGAGAGAAATCTGGCCCCACTTCATCAAATTAAATGTGCAGATACTTTATCCAAGGGATTCTACCCCTTCTTCTTTGCTTACAGAATCTTAGCTCTTTTTCTGGAAGCAATGTTACGAGCCACTAGGGACAAGTAGTGATCGATCTCTGCTAGTCCTACCAATCCTATACCTTTTTGTTGGGTCTGGAAATGGGCATGTGTCCAAGTCCTGGAAAAGCATACTTAAGGGAAAGCCTACTGGGAGGCTACTAATAATTCCTTCCTGATATAAAAGGATGTGATATTTGGAGCTTCAGCAACCATCCTGCTACCATGAGAAACAAATAAGAGTCCCAAAGCCAATATGCTGAAACAGAGAATCAGGAGGACACTTGGTCTTTGAAGAAATCTTTGAGTTTGCAAACCAACCCTGAAACTACTTTTCAGTGGACTGCTTGTCTGGCCAGCTAGTTAAATATCCTTTTTATTGCTTTTGAGCAAAATCATCCTTGCTGATGCAATGCTCAAATATGCATTGAGTGAATAAATGTTTATTGTGATAACTATCACAAAACAAATTGCTCTCTGTTGGTCTCTAAGAAGATGGTAAGGAAGTAGAGAAAATAATGAATGCAGATAGCATAATACTAAAAAATATTAGCTATGAAAATAGCTACACTAGATCCTATTTAGGACTGCCATAACAGATTACTACAAACTACGGGGCTTAAAACAACAGAAATTCACTCTCACAGTCCTGGAGGCTGAAAACTTGAAATCAGTGTTGGCAGGGCTATGCTCTCCCTGAAGTCTGTTGGGAAGAGTCTTTCCTTGCCTCTTCCAGCTTCTGGTGGCTCCTAGCATTCCTCAGTGTCCTGTGGTTGTTAGTTACATTAACCACCATCTTACAGACTCTATTCTCTGTGTGAGTCTCTGCCTCTTCTTGTAAAGACACAATTATTGGATTTAGGGGCCCATCCTAATGCAGTATGATCTGTCATTTTGATCCTTATCTTGATTACATCTGCAAAGACCCTCTCTCCAAACAAGGTCGCATCCTGAGGTTCCAAGCATTCATAAATTTTGGGAGGACACTATTCAATCCACTACAGATCCTAAGATGTTTTATTTATTTCATCAATAACAGGAATATCTGAACTCTAAATCTTCAATTTATATAACATTCTCATGAATATCNACTACAGATTATTTATTTCATCAATAACAGGAATATCTGAACTCTAAATCTTCAATTTATATAACATTCTCATGAATATCTTTATTAATTGTCTCTCTTATTTGCATTTTAGCTGATATAAATCTGTTGCAAATAACATAATTTCTCATTATGTCATTATTATAAGTCAGTTCTACACTATGAAAAAGTATTTGTTGAAAATAGTTACCTTTATGCTGATTCTCGTTAAAGGACATTACCACTCAAAATGTTATAGACACCGCAGTGTACTGAGACGCAAGCAAGCAAACAAATAAAAATGATCACTTAAATTGACAGCACTTTACTTATTTAGCAATTATGGTGGCATGGTATTTATTAATAAATTCTCTTTATTTTTCTTCCTTTTGGTTTTTCTAGGTACGTTAATCCTTAACAACAAACATCATCACAGCATATTTATTATAGAGGTGTTATTCTCCCCTCTCCCCTTCCAAAGCTATCTCAAACTATAGTTTGGAAAATACTTATCTGGAAATTGTAACAGAAGATTCTAATTTTGAGAAATTTGGCGTTCCAATTTTTAATATCAAGTTATTTCATTTATGAAATTCCTTTGAGAAAAAAATCCTTTAGTGATATATTTTGTGTTAATTTCAAAATAACTTCTGTCCTTTGTTCCTTCACTTGTGTTCCTTAATTTTGATCTGATAAAAATAGAACTTCAACTAGCAAAGAAGGTAGGTCTTATTTCCCATTTCCCTCAAGGTCAATGTTAAGTGCATTTCACAAGCTCTCCTTGGTAGATTGGCTACCAAAAGTAATAAATTTAACAGTTTCCTAACGTAAGGTTTAGACAAGGAGGCTATGTAATTATTGTTTTATTTTACTTTTTTGTCTAGTGGCTTTAATTTATTGACTTAAATATTTTATTTGACTGAAGTACTTGAGAGAGAGACAAATGTCTGATCGTTAAACTAAATTTGGCTAAATCAATCAGTGAGCAGAGCATTTCTAGCACTGAGCAGCTGTTGTTACCAGATATAAAGAGAGGGAGAGATGTTATTTATGCCTTTAAAAAAAAACACTAAAAGTATTCGTTTTTTTATGAAAATGAAAGTGATATTTGCTTTTAGTAGAAAATTAAGAAAATTGTATTTCCCATTTCTTTCTGGCAAATTCCCATTTATCTTTGAGTCCTAAGCTATAGTTCCTCAGGAAAGCATCCTCTGACTAGGTGAGGTTACCCTCTTATATGATGATGTCACCAGTACTGTTACCACAGTATAATTAATTAATAATTTGTGTAATTTTCTGTTTAATATCTGCCTTCTTTGCTATGTCTAAGTTCTGTGAGGGTGGGCATTGTGTCTATCTCATTCCCATCTGCATCCTCAGTTCTAAGCATATTCTCTGGCACAGAGTAGATGCTCAAAGAATAACTGTTGAGTGAATGAATGGATAAATAGAAACAGAACATCCACAATCTCAATACCCAGGACTAGAAACTGGTAACATTTTAGTAAGCTTCCTTCTAATTTTTGTCTTTTTTTAGATGGTTAAGAAATTATTCCATATACAATTTTCTACATTCTTTTCACCTAATATTGTTTTTTAATGATTATTTTTATTTAAGATGCTATATAAATCCATGATTAAACAGAGAAGTTCAACTAATATGAAGAATGGAGAGTAAAAGCCCTCCAAGACCCCAATCTTCCTTCTCAGGTCTCCAGGGGATGGCTAGTGTTCACAGTTTAAGTACTGGTAGTAGTCCTCTTGCTGCTGTAACAAATTGCCACAAACTTAATGGCTTAAAACAAGCAAATTGACTATCTTAAAGTTCTGGAAATCTGAAGTCCAAAATGGGTTGGTAGAGCTGAGTTTCTTTGGGAGGTGCCAGAGGAGACTCCATTTCCTTGCCTTTTCCAGTTCCTAGAAGCTACTCACATCCTTGGCTGGTGGCTCTTCATCAGTCTGACCCGTGCTTCCATCACCACATCTTTTCTTCCCTGACACTCTTGTCCTCCTTTTATAAGTACCTCTGTGATTACATTGGTTCCACCCAGAAAATTCAATATAATCTCCCTCACTCAAGAACTTAATCACATTTGCAAAGTCCCTTTTGTCCTGTTAGGTAACATATTCACAGGTTCTAAAGATTAAGACATGGACATCTTTGGGGAACCATTATTCTGTCCTATGAAAGTACCTTTCTGTAAACACACAACTCCTTCCCTCCCCTCCACACCACTCCTATGTCTTCCTAAGAGAGGCCTTCGAGGATGTCCCACACTTTATTAAATGGAGTATAATTAAAATATTTATTAAATCTTCCTGGGACTTTGGAGAATTTCACATGATGCTTATTGAATAAAAGCAAAACGCAATTAAAAAAATCAATTGAACCAAAACAATTGCTCTTATAGGAAATTTTCAACTCATGGAGAGTTGAACTCTATCAATTAACTTTGTACCAACAGAACCAGTGGCTTCTTGATTGACAAGAGATGATTACACTACTGATGTGATATCAAGTTTTACACCACTAAAGCATTCAACATGATTTTTTGTCCAGGTCATTATGGCATTTTAATGACAACACAGGATTTCCAAAAATGAGACTTCAAAGGGCAATTGCTCTACCCTTACATTGAAGCATGTTATTATGAGTTAATTCTGAAGCTAATGAGAAGGTCATGAGATGGAAATTAATTACAGCAGGACAACAAACTATTATTAAAAGGCTCACTGGAAGGAGGGAAGGAAAGTATTTGAAGCCAAACTGAAATGGAATTGAAGGTGGTCCAACATCAAAATTCGTACTAGGAAATGATACAAATACACTGGAAAGAAAGCCCTTTTCCTTTATTTTAATTGATTTTTTCGATTTGTATTTTATTAAATATCTTATTTCCGTTTTGAATTTTATCTTGCCCAAAGAAACATTTTGGGTGTTAGATATGAAATGTTGGATACATCAGATCCCTGTGGTGCTGATTGTTGTAGCAGACAGTTTTGCCTGAAGCAATTAAACTATATGTAGCAAAAACCACATTGTACAATCTCTCTGCCTGACCATGTTCTTTTTTTTTTTTTTTTCCCATGGCAGAGCCAGGTTTGGGACCCAGCTCTTTTTTTTTTTTTTTTAATATTTTATTTATTAATTTGACAGAGAGAGACAGCCAGCGAGAGAGGGAACACAAGCAGGGGGAGTGGGAGAGGAAGAAGCAGGCTCCTAGTGGAGGAGCCTGATGTGGGGCTCTATCCCAGAATGCTGGGATCATGCCCTCAGCCGAAGGCAGACACTTAACGACTGTGCCACCCACGCACCCCTGCCTGACCATTCTGATCCTGATTAAATGTATTCTTTCCATCGATTTTATTCTGTAACAACATGTATTTAGTAACCACAAAAGTATTGATAATAAGTTTATGCAAGTTTGTCTTCCAAATTGTTTTGGGTAAATATTTAAACCAGACCTTACTTGTCTAGGAATCCTAAACCTGGTTGACTTCCTGTGATCCTTATGTTAAAAAAACCAAAAAACAAAAAACCAGGCACTACAAAACATTTGGTTGTACAAGTTGGATATTCAAAAGTCGTTCTCTAAATTGTCCTCTCTCCTGCTTTCCAAATATAATCCATCATCATGTTCTGTTGGTTGTGATCTTAAAATTCTAATTGAACTTCCCTCATCTCCATTTCCATCATCTCCACACTTACCATGCTGGTCCAAGCTACCATTGCCTGGACTGTAGCCATGGCCTCCCAGATGCTCTACCTGCAGCCATTCTCATTGAAGCCAGCATGATTTTTGCCCTTCTGAGGCTTTTCTTGACCTGGCCCCCAAGGCTTTGAAGGGATGTGACACCTGCTTAGCAATGCAGTTTCATCTTGCAGCACTCTCTCTTTCGTTCTTTGAACTGCATGCATAAGATCATTCAAAAAGTTCCTCTACTAATCCAAGCTTCCTTCTTCCATAGGTTCTTTGTAAGATCTGGTTCCCGTCTTGAAAGCTCTTTTCTTCATCTTTGCCTCATTAACTCATTCATTTCAGCTCAGTCCATTTCTTCAGGGAAGCCTACACTGGTTTTTCTTACAAGGCTGGGTTCCCTACTGGGAATTCTTTTGTTAGACTTTTACATTTGTTTAAGTGCTTCTACTGTTAATATTTGTCTCCCCTAGACTGTAAGCTCCAATGAAGGCAGCAAACTGCTCAGTTTTTGATCTCTCTCCTATTGCCTGTGACTAGCACAGTGCCTGGTACATAACTGGTGCTTAATAAACATTCACTCAGCGAATGAATAACACAATGGTGTTCTTGGTGTAGACAGGAGGAGAGAGAAAAAGGTAACAAAAAAGAAGAACCGGTAGGGGTATAAGTAATAAAAGAGAGCAAGAATAAACACTGATCTAACACTAGAGTCAACAGAATAAATCTGAGTTATCACTTGATTGAAGAACAATAGTAACAGCATGGATAGACTCTGGTGAACTCCCTGTGAGGGTCATACATAAAAACTTTCATTAGTGACACCATGGATGTGTGTGGTTTTGATCTGATAATCAAATGCTTGTTTTCTCTGTTAGTTGCTAAGTCAATTATTCACTAAATGAATAATTGAGTTGAATTCTAGTGTAAATGCAGACTCTAATTCTTTTTTTTAACTGAGATATAATTGACATAAAATTGTTATAGTTTTAGGTGTATAGTTTTTTCCTTGTGATGAAAACTTTTAAGATCTACTCTCTTAGCAACTTTAAAATATACAATACAGTATTGTGGTGTTTTTTTTTTAATACAATGCTGATTTTTTAAAAAGATTTTATTTATTTATTTGACAGAGATAGAGACAGCCAGCAAGAGAGGGAACACAAGCAGGGGGAGTGGGAGAGGAAGAAGCAGGCTCATAGCAGAGGAGCCTGATGTGGGGGCTCGATCCCATAACGCCGGGATCATGCCCTGAGCCGAAGGCAGACGCTTAACCGCTGTGCCACCCAGGCGCCCCCATGGTTAACAATTCTAACCAAATTTTAAACAATGCTATTTCACATATTAACAGATAAAAAAAATTATTTCCCGTGTTGAGTGGTGTTTAAAACTGCCCGTGTGTCCTACATTTGGGTGTGAAGCTGGCTCTCTTCCATACTTGAAAATCAGTGGTTCAATGAAAAAACAAAAAGAAATAGAAATCTATTTCTTTAAAATGACAATGAGCATTTATTCTAATCTCAGAGCTAATGATAGACTTAATGGAAAAATGTTAAAACCATCCCTCTTAAAACAAAAATGAAACAAGAAAATCTTGCTATCAACATTATTAGTTAGTACTCAGTGATAATATAAGCTGTCAAAAAGAAATAGAAGAAATAATATTGGAAAGGTAGAGACAAAAAGGTAATTTGAGGATAACATTATTAAAAAACTAGAAAAGCCATAACAATTTGTCAAACAAAAGTTTTAAGTAATTTTCATTATTAATATAATCAAATAGTTCTTAATAAAATAACGAAAGAGTACTTGGACAGAAAATATGATCTGCATATCAGCAATAACTGACCAGAATATATAGTATTATAGATATTACTTATTTCCTATATATATATATTTCTTTTTTTTTTTTTTAAAGATTTTATTTATTTATTCGACAGAGATAGAGACAGCCAGCGAGAGAGGGAACACAGCAGGGGGAGTGGGAGAGGAAGAATCACGCTCATAGCAGAGGAGCCTGATGTGGGGCTCAATCCCATAACGCCAGGATCACGCCCTGAGCTGAAGGCAGACGTTTAACCGCTGTGCCACCCAGGCGCCCCCCTATATATATATTTCTTATACAATGAAAAAGAAATCCATTAAGAATAATAACAAATGTTAACAATACCAAAAAAACCCCAACCAATGTTAACAATGCTTAGGAAGTAGCTTAATTTAGGTATCTCTGGCTTAAAGCTCTACTGAGAAATTAAAAAAAGGAACCACAAATAAATGAGAGAGTTCCATATTCCAGGATGAAGGACTAAATATGATAAAGATGTCAGCTTTTCTCAAATTTATTAATAGATTTTGTATAATCCCATTAAAAGTCCAAATAATATTATTTTCTTATAACTTGGAAAAATTATTATAAAATGCATTTGGAAAAATTACCTGGCAGAATCACAAAAATCAAAGAATTTTTGTGAAAAATTAAGTATACTAAAATGGTTAGCCCTAATGGCCAAATATTAAAACATATTAAAAGCAACAGTCACTAAAATAACATGGTACTGGCCCCAAAATAGACATATATTTTAACTGAAGAGAGCAGAAAGTTCAGAAATACTTTATTTCCGTTAAGTGTTTAATAAGAGAATTATTATGAGTCAATGGGTAAGGTGAGCATTATGTAGAAAATCCTGTTGGATAAAAGAATACCAATTTTGATAAAAGTAGTAGATCATTACAGCAATGGCTCCCTAGAATCATGTCTCCATTTCTATACCCTTGTTTCTCTAGCTATGGACACATACAAAGTTTTGGGTGGTTTGTTATGCAGCAATAGCTAACTCACATAACATCTCACGGCATTTACCGAAATATATTCTAGATAATTGAATAAATATAAAATCAAAAGAAAATAAAACTTGATCTGAGACCAGCATGAACTTGTGACATTTCAGGTGTAAGACACTCTGGTAGTGTGCTTTCTTGGCTTTACAAGGGAAAACCTGAAATTTGACTACCTAACATTAAATATGTCACGCAATACAATAGCGAAAGAAACAAAATGTAAAGAGAGACAAGAGACTGGGAAAAGCAATAGCATAAAATATGGCAAGGCTTAATGTCACTTCTTCATAAAGGTATTCAAATTCATATGTATAACAAGCTATGAACAGAATATTTACATCAGAGTACATAAGATAGTTTATAAACACAAGGAGAGACATCAGAGCTTGATAGCAATCAAGGACCTAGAAGTATAACAACCTCGAGGTAACATTTTGTAGCAAGGAACTGAGAAGGAAAAAATGGTATAATTTGGTATTAGGTTGTATTTTGATGGCATTGGGAGTATACTTTGGAAAGCAATATTACTAATAGGCACTAACATTTTTGTACCTTTTGACTTAAGATTCCTGTTCCAGGAAATTATCCAAAGAATATAATTCAACAAATGTAAAAGGCCAAATGCACAAAGGTATGCTTTACAATATTATTTTTATAGTAAAACGTGGAAAATTTGTATTCTCCAGTAGCTGGGCAATTACTATATCTGAGGCAACAATAAGGGGTGGAATTCCAAGTTACCATTCAGTTTTAAAATTATGAAGATCAGGGGGTCGCCTGGGTGGCACAGGTCTGCCTTCGGCTCAGGGCGTGATCCTGGCGTTATGGGATCGATCCCCACATCAGTCTCCTCCGCTATGAGCCTGTTTCTTCCTCTCCCACTCTCCCTGCTTATGTTCCCTCTCTCGCTGGCTGTTTCTCTCTCTCTGTCAAATAAATAAATAAAATCTTTAAAAAAAATTATGAAGATCACGAAGTAGCATAAACGTGTTTGTCATGCTAGATAAAAATAATTTAAAATTGAATGCATATAATGAAAATAATGGGACGAATACACATGATTTTATCAAATCCTCAGATTCTCTTTGAAGTAAATTTTACCTCCATAATTACAGAAGAAACAAAAATTTAAATAATCTCCATGTTCAAGCTTTTAATAATAGACCCCAAGCCTGTTAATTGCAGCATCCACCCATTTTTCCATTTAATCCAATTAATCTTTTTGTTCCTAAAGGCTTGCTCTTCCCACTATATCTCGCTTCACAGCTTCTTATATTCAATTAAATAGGAAATAGCTTCTGAAAGTTTATGGGACCACAGGTTTTTCTCCCTCACCTTTCAAACAACTTTTTAAACGTTATGTCTATTTTACAATACAAAAACTGAAAATGCAGTTAAAGATAAAGATCAAGGTCTTCCATCTATCCCGCCCCAGCCGCCCGGGAAACTTGAACTCTGTGCAAGTGCTGGTTATTAAAGGCGGGCGAAAGGCCGGCCCCAAGGAGGTGGGGCTGGCGTCGCAAAAAAAAAAAAAAAAAAAAAAACCCCGCCGCGCTGCTTTACGGCACTCGCTCCGCCCCCTCCGGGTGCGGGAAGCTGAAGCCGGGAAACATGGTGGCTGCCTTCTCTTTCAGCAAGGGTTTGACTACCCTGTCAGGGTTGTTGCTTTTGTCCTTCGGCAGTTTGGCCGCTAGTCAGATCGAGGTAGGAGTCAGACCCTCCGAGCAACAGGGCCTTGGGAGGACAGCTCTGTCGTGGCTGTGAGCGCACCAGCAGATATCCGATTCACAGCAGCCGAGGGGACCATCAGCCTCTTATTAGGCTGATGGGCTGTGTGTGTGGGGAGGGTGTCACAGGGGATGGGATAGGACAGTGTCGATCTGTTTCGCCCTTTTAAAACGACGAATTTGAAGAATCAGATTTCAGGAGACGGGGGAGGACCTGATCCATTGCTTGGACGAGTGTGCAATTCCTAGCAGTTGAAATGTGAGCACAGGAGGGAAGCACCTTCTTTCCAATTACTGAACTACACTGCTCCCCTTTGATAGGAGTCAGATGGGTACGGTGTTTTATTTTTGGCTCACAGGGCGTTCTGGTCCTTTATAAAGCTTTCACTCTATGCAGTACTCCGACAGTACTTCAGGCCGGTTCTACAGTCTAGATCTGTTTTCAGGCCTGCATATCCTGTTGGCTAGGGGGCCGGGATAGTTAGCCGACATTTGAAAATCTATGTCCAAAGTTGAATCTTCTGCCTAGCCCACCTTCTATGGGATTGCTACTAAGTCAGAAACCTGTTTGTTTAATAAACTCTTTTTATCCCACGTGTTGATCATCACTAAATTATATGTTCTGAAGTTTAAAAATTACTTTCGCCTTTCCAGTTCCATTGGCTTAATGCGGGCTTTGATCATTTCATACCTATACTATTGCAAGAACTATCTTGTTTCCTCCAAGCTTCCAAAGTTCCTCACTTAGATGCTAGATTAGCCTTCATAAAAAGCAAACCCAGTCAGGTTATTCTTCTGATTTAATCCTTTCATTGTTTTCCCATTGCATACAGAGGAAAGTCTAAACCTCATAATGTGGTCTCTGCCCACTTTTTGATCTTTTTATTGGAGTCCATTCTTTCTACCACCTAAGTACCTTGAGCTTAGACCAATGAGTTCTAAACATACCCTGCATTTAGAAAAGATATGGTGCATGCACCCTCTCTCTGTATCCATAAATTACTGCTAATTTATATAGTCAATATTTATAAGGTATTTTTTAATATATAATACAAATAGAAATAGAAGTTCTGCTATTTTCCTCCTTTATATTTGTGGATTATCTTGTATACTTCATTTTGGATACCATTATATTTTTTTGTTGTTATGTTGTTGCTGTGCTTTTTCACAACCATTTTTTTTTATACCTTTTGGTTCTTCTGTTTTTTACTAAGATGCAGTAAAAGCATAACCTCTGTAGAACCTTTCTTTATCCCTTGCCTTTGCTTATACTGTTGTAACTTGTATACTTAGCTAGTATAGTACTCATCTGTTATAATCCATATATGCTTTGTAGTATCTATTATTCCTTCATCTTTCACTTAAGAGTACAATAGTTCCCTAACTGGTCTGCCTCAAGTCTTTCTTCCTTCCAGTCTGTTTTCCAAGCTGCAGCCAGAGTGACTTTTAAAAATGTAAATCCGATCATCTCACCCATAGACACCTTAATGTTCCCTTAAGGATAAAGAACAGAATCTTCATTATGACCCATGAACAAGGCCCTTCTCTTCTCTTTCTGTGACTTCTAGTGCTAATCTTTTAGTTTCTCAAAGCCTTTAAGCTCCTTTCTGCCATTAGAGCGGATGTTCCTTCTGTCTGGAATTATCTTCCCTATTCTCTTCATCTTTTGAATCCTAAGCTAAATGTCACTTCTCTAGGGAAAACTTCACTGATGCCTTCCCACTTTCCACCGTCAGAATCAGGTCAGGTCAGGTCTGTTTGGGAGGCTATTATACTCTTTAATGATACTGTGTGTCTTATTTCTATAGAATTTATAGTTTGCCCTCATCTGCTTAATGTGTGTATCAAATTGAAAAGTATCCTCTTTGGAGGCAAGTACTATGAATATTTTTGCCCATAATTGTATTCTGAGCACACAGGACAGTGGCTGGCATATGGCACCCAATGAATGTGATGAATGAATGAAAGTTACGTTGCAGTGTAACATATTTGCATGCTTCTTTATTGAACTCTGGGGTTCTTGAGAGAAAGCAGCATGCTTTTTAGTGATTTTTGTACCACTGTACATTACATGTAACTTGCACATAATAGGTGCTCCATTCATTATATGTAGAATGAATTACTTTGCAGTGCCTGTATTGTCTAAACAATCACAAAAGAGTTTTGCAATATCAAATTTTTCACTAAAGTCTTAATGATGTAAGAATTTTCAGCTAGAAGGGACATTGAGATTATTGAGTCAGATCTTACTTTCTATGTTAGGAAAGTCATGTCTGAAGAGATAAGTGACTTATCCCAGTCTCACAGCCATGTGTGGGATAGGATTTGGGCTAAAGCCCAAATCTTCAAAATTTTAAGCTAATGCTTTATCCACTATAGCACATTGTTTTCTTTTGCATCTGGGCAGCTGTTAAGGAAGGTTAAAAAATACATATATATGTGTATATGATAAAGAGATTTGAGGGAATTTTTTATTTTATTCTCCCTGAAATTTTCTTGCCAGCTGAAAATTAAAACAGCTAACATTTGTTATACAATTACTGTGTTCCAGTCATTATTCCTATCTTCTGTGTGTCAGGTAATAATACTATTTTATAGATGGGGAAATGGAGGCACAGAGAAGCTTTCCTAAGCTTTTACAGCTAGTAAATAATAGGGCCCAGATTTGAATCCAGGCAGTACTACTCTTCTGATAATTAATACTGTTTGGTAGCAGATCTGGGGTCATTAAGGTTTATATTCACTGTAATTTTAATATATAATAAATATCATGTTCATTAGGTATCTGGAAGTTTGGATGTTGAGGTTTTCTAACGTTCCACCATGGCAAATAAAGTTCATACTTTAACAGATTAGCAAAATGGTACATGGCAGCATGCCAGAGGATGTGCTCTATCAAATATACCGATGTGTTCAAATAAAGTAAATGGAAGCATCTAGCACAGAGTAAGAAGTAGTGAAGGAGACTTCAGTAAGAAGGGTATTAATTGTTATGTGTAGAATCAAGGCATGAAAAGAAGTCGTTCACAATTTGAAGACTGAATGGAAAACTAGAAGCATATGAGGAAGAGCTGGTTGTGTTTGAGATCAAATGTTTAAAAACAAGCAGCACCTCCCAGACTCCCCCCCAACAAAAAATAAAACTTTTGCCCTTTTTAAGGTCAAATACTAGAACTTTCATAAATTTGCGTAATGATAACTTACTATCGTAATAAAGACTTCATGAATCTTAACTGTTCTTTATCAGTCTTTATTCTCAGAAATGTGGCTTTTCTAATGTTTTGAAATTACTTGACTTGTAGGATCAAGCAGAACAGTTCTTTAGGAGTGGCCATACAAACAACTGGGCTGTTTTGGTAAGTATGTTCTATAAAGGTATATGTTGCTGTTCACATTAGATATGTGTCTGAGAAATTTTGTGTGAATCAAATTTTTAAAAAAATATTTTCTCATATAACAAATTCCTTACTTTGATTTGGCTATATTTTAAATTGACCGTATATCAACTAATATTCTAGGCCTTCATTATATTGTCAAGTGGTGATGTATGAATGAATGTAAGAATATATTTGGGATACTGTTGCTAAAAGAAATATCTTATGTACAATTATTTTAATGATGGAAACTAGTAATTGTATTTCTTATCTGTAATACTAGTGTATAAATATTCTCTATTTAGGCTATTAAAAATTTTTTTTTTTCTGCCCATAAAAATAAATGATCATCATACAAAATTCAAATTATACCAAAAAGTTTAGGAGGGGACAGATTAATTTTATGTTAGGTGACTCTCACCTCAATTTAAAAAAGAAGACTGAGAAGATACCTTCAAGTTCCACACATGCCAGAATTAACATTTTGATTCTTCTGGCCTTCTTTCCGAAACTTCACATATAAGCATAAAGATAAATAATTTTATGTAACTAGGGTCATCTTATACCTATTATTTTGCAGTCCCGTAGCAATATATCTTGGAGATCTTCCCCTGTCAATATGGAGATCCATTCTCATTTCCAAATGCTGTATTATTTTGTATTTTATGAGTGTACCATAATCTCTAGTTCATGGGCATTTAGATTCTAAATTTTTTATTTTAAACAAGGCTATGTTGGAGAGCCTTATACATACACCTTTGTGAATTTGACTGATTTTCTCTTTCGGATAAATTCCTAAGCCATAAGGCTGGGAAGTTATGGAGCATAATTGATCTCCAGAAATGCTATACCTCTTTTTTCTAATTCCAAGACAACTGTGTATTATTAACTTTTGCCATTTCTTTTTGACTGCTGGTTAACAAATTAAATTTTGTTTTAATTTGAATTGTTTTGATTGTTAGTAAGATTTGCTTTTTGGCCTATTTTTTTCTCTTGCCTTTTTTTCCCTTGATGTAAAATATCATCTTAATTTATCTGAATTTATAAATTTGTGTTTTTAATTTCCCTAGTAGAATACACATCATCAATTTTGTCTTTTCTGTGCTTGGAAAGTATTTGGATAATAGTTTTGGTGCTAGGGATTTATTTAATGACATTTACATGATTAGAAGATATAATAAATTTGACTTCATGAAAAAATTGTAGAAAAGAGTTGACTAGGGGCGCCTGGGTGGCACAGCGGTTAAGCATCTGCCTTCGGCTCAGGGCATGATCCCGGCGTTCTGGGATCGAGCCCCACATCAGGCCCCTCTGCTGGGAGCCTGCTTCTTCCTCTCCCACTCCCCCTGCTTGTGTTCCCTCTCTCGCTGGCTGTCTCTATCTCTGTCAAATAAATAAATAAATAAAATCTTAAAAAAAAAAGTTGACTAGAAGAAAGAATGAGGAAATGAGGCAGGAAAGGAAATGAATTTTTGTAAAAAAGGAAGGGGGTCATTTTATTGTTCTTCAGTTAAGAACACCTATATGCTACCCCTCAAAAGAGATTTTATGAAGGAATCGAACAAAAGCTCTTAAGATAGGGGGACAGGTTTTCTGTGACCACTTAAAAGAGAGGGAAACTTATCAGGAGGCAGGCCACGATCCACCAATTCCAGAGGATAACTTGCTCTTCAGGAAACCAAGGGCTCTTCAATGACTAGTCTCTCTATAGGAATTCTTAAAAGAGGGAGTAAGTGCCTATATTCAGACAACTAATTGCCAAAGGGCTCGTCCTTTAGAGTAAGAGCCTATTAGCTTACACTGCACACACACTAAACTTTCCTTGTCTGGGAAACTTCTAACTGAGGCCCTCTTCAATCTCAGTAACTTGGGTCTCAGATGAGAAATGAAATGAGGATGAAAAAGAATTATTACTGAGCATTTCACAACAATTGCAGTTTCGTATTGTGTGCAATATTTTACACATTAACTCAGGCTTAGTAAAATGAGACTTTAGTGAATTATGCTTTCTTAAATGGAAAATCGTGACATTTGACCAGGGCCAAGTTGAAAGTACTAAACATGCATTTTTTTCAGTGTTATGTACTTCAGATTTAAAAAATGTATGTTTTTCTTTACCAGTTTGAATTACTTTGTTTTTAGTCTTGACTAAATGATTAGAGGTAAATGGAATGCCCCTTTGCCATTGTACTGTGACTGAGAAACTTTGGCCACCAGAGGGAGATAGAAGGAAAACTGGATTCCATTTTAGTTTCAAGATCTGCTTCGAGTGAATCATTTTTGCTCCTGTTTAATAAAAAAAAAGTTATGATGATAATCCTTACTTATGATTAAAAAAAAAGTACAGTGAGGAACGGTATAAACTGAAAAATCATTGTACCCTTCTTTGACTCCCATTTTTATTCTCTATAATCACGATTACTATTTTCTTGTGTATCCTTTCAGAGATTTGCAATGCATATAATTACATTTGTGTCTACCCCTCCCTCCTTTAAAAAGGACTAATGGATCATATCACATGCTGTTGTAACAACTGGCTTTTTTTTTTTTGTATTTCATTTTGAGAATATGAATAATTTATATTAAGTTGATATTTCTTGGTCCCTTCTCTTTTGCCACCTTCATTTCATGTCTAGTAAAAGCAGTTTCTTAGGTTTATGCTTAAATACTATAAGAGCTGAGAAAAGCTTTTTGGGTATGGTAAAGTGCACTGAATATTCTGGTTTTTATTATGACTAATTCAGATACAAATTAAACTGTTTCTGCTCAAGTTATGGAATCTGTAGATTTCTAGCTTTTTTATTTCAATTTTTGCTAGTACAGGCAATGTTATGATGAAAATTCTTGATTACATATTTTTGTGTACTTATATAAGCTAAATCAAAAGATAAATATATATTCAAGCTTGATATATGTTGCAAATTACCCTCTTAGAAGGTTTATATTAGTTTACATTCCCAACAGTAGGATATGAGTTACTCATTTCCTCACACGATTGCCAATACTGTGAATTGTCATGGACTTTTGAATATTTTTCAATTCGATTTGTGTTTTTTTTAATTATGATAAAAGTTGAGCATCTTTAAGAGTTTCTTGTCCATTTTGAAAACCTTTTTTATGAAATGGTTGGTCTCATCCTTTTCCCATTTTTGAAAATTGTTGTTCATTTTTTTCATATTGAGTTATAATTATTTCAAGTTTTTTCATTTAGGACTTTATGGTATTTTTGACACTTGGAATTTTACATTTAATGCAGTCAAAAATTATAGTCTTTTCCTTTTTTGATTCTGGGTTAAAAATTCATTTCAATAAAAAATCTTGTAGTTCCTTTCTATTTGCAGGGACGGGACCATTTATGTGATTCTCAAAGCTGTCATTATACCTACGACCAGCAAAGGCATGTGTAGGAGATAGGGAGGGTGCTCCGGGGGTAGGTATACTTCCTTTGGAATGGATTTTCCAGAGGGCTGATTTTTTTGAGGCATGGCGTTAGATTTGCCGAGTACCTTTGGTATCATTTTTAGGAATCAGTTTGTTCTTTTTTTTTTTTTTTTTGTTAAATGTAAAACTTATTTGGGTTGTTTCTAGTTTTTTATTTGGTTCATCAGCTTCTTTATAATGTATTCTCTTATGTACATATAAAAGTGTGTTGTATGTTATCTATCTATCTATCTATCTAACATTTTTCAAAGCTAGAATTAGGAAGCAATCCAGAGTGAAAGGAACATTATATAACCCAAGATAGTTAATTTTCTATTCTGTGAAGAGATTATGGGCATTGCCTTTGATTCTAAAGAATTTAATTTTTTGGACATAGGAACATTATAGAATCATATATATTGAGAGTAAGTTGGTTCAGTATTTGATTAAATTCCCTAAAGATTAGGTTTCTCTTAAGCTGAATGGTCTTTCTATTTAATAGCAGTTATGAAAGAGAGATTGGTTTTATTGACAATTTTTTATATGCTTTCCTGTTTGTAAGCCTAAATTACGATATACTCTTTTTTTTAGGCATCTCTAAATCCTACTTAAAGAGAAATAATGCTGTAACTTATTTTGATTCATAACAATAATATATTTGTTTTAACACTTTAGGTATGTACATCCCGTTTCTGGTTTAATTATCGACATGTTGCAAATACTCTCTCTGTTTACAGAAGTGTCAAGAGGCTAGGTATTCCTGACAGGTAAGAATTCTTAATAAAGCTTAACTCTGAACTTCAGTGAAAATTACCCTTAGACAATTGTAATTATTTTTGCATTTTTGTGTTGCTTTGGAAGAAATAAACCTGATTTGAAGGTTTTTTTTTTTTTATTGTTGTTAGAGCATCCCATCATGCATAAAGTAGCTGTTACTTAAGACCATAATGGCAAATTATATAACAACAGTCAATACCTTATCAGGTAAAAAGATTTGATAAAGTATAATCGTTTAGTGTCATTTATTTAATTATTAAATGCTTCAGTCTTGGTTTTTAATTGTAGACAACAGGAGACAATTTTGACTGATTTAAGAAGAAAAGTGATTTATTGAAAGCATATTGATTAGCTCACCAAATTGCTGGGAAGGCTGTATATAGCTTTAAGTCAGGAACTAGGTAGCAAGAAAGACATCTGAAATCATAGCATAAAACCATCTAGTGGCAATAATGCTGCCACAAATTGCTGGCTAGGCTCTGCTACTGCATACTGCTACCATTACCTTGGGAAACTTAATGTTGCTGCTGCTGCCTGCTTCCAAAATCCAGCCTTTGCTGTCCCAGCTTCTTACTGTCTCTAGCTCTTAATTTAGAGTCCTTGGTGGGAAATTCGTATTGGCAGAGCATAGATTAAAGTGCCTATGTTCATGCTGAAGGGGTGACAGGAAGAATGACTGTATGGCATTTCTAGCTTCTATAAATGGAGGTGGGCTCTGCCTTCTATGAAGACTCATAAAGTGGGATATTTCCTAATTACATGAGGGAGTTCAAGTACAGGCAAAACCCCTATGCATCCCCCGAATACATGTTCTCTACATTTGGTTTGTCAGATATGATAGATCTGTTTTTTTTTTTTTTTAATGTCTTTTTATTATATTATGTTAGTCACCATACAGTACATCCCCGGTTTCTGATGCAAAGTTCGATGATTCATTAGTTGTGTATAACACCCAGTGCACCATGCAATACGTACCCTCCTTACTACCCATCACCGGTCTCCCATTCCCCTGCCCCCCTCCCCTCTGAGGCTCTCAGTTTGTTTCTCATAGTCCACAGTCTCTCATGCTTCATTCCCCCTTCTGATTACCCCCCCTTTCTTTATNAATTCCCCTGCCCCCCTCCCCTCTGAGGCTCTCAGTTTGTTTCTCATAGTCCACAGTCTGTCATGCTTCATTCCCCCTTCTGATTACCCCCCCTTTCTTTATCCCTTTCTTCCCCTACCGATCTTCCTGGTTCTTACGTTCTATAGATGAGAGAAATCATATGATAATTGTCTTTCTCTGCTTGACTTATTTCACTTAGCATTATCTCCTCCAGTGCCATCCATGTTGCAGCAAATGTTGAGAATTCATTCTTTCTGATAGCTGAGTAATATTCCATTGTATATATGGACCACAACTTCTTAATCCAGTCATCTGTTGAAGGGCATCTCGGTTCCTTCCATGATTTAGCTATTGTGGACAATGCTGCTATGAACATTGGGGTGCATATGGCTCTTCTCTTCACTACGTCATATCTTTGGGGTAAATACCCAGTAGTGCAATGGCTGGATCATAGGGTAGCTCAATTTTTAACTTTTTAAGGGACATCCACACTGTTTTCCAGAGTGGCTGTACCAACTTGCATTCCCACCAACAATGTAGGAGGGATCCCCTTTCTCCACATCCTCTCCAGCAGATAGATCTGTTTTTGCTACTACCAACGTAATTATAGAAGAAACTGCATTCGATTCAGTTATTTAGGTTTGATTTATTTAGTCCTATGTTCCTCTCTTACTTTGAGGCAGAATGGAAAGAGCTTTGCAACCAGATAGATCTGAGTTTGGAAATCTGGGTTAGTGGTGATTTTCATGAAGTCACTTCATCGTTCTAAACCTGTTCCCTTGTCTTACTTTACTTGTACCTGAAATTAAGTATAAAGATATCTCTAACTAAATTCTTAGGAAGTAACAAATTATTACAAAATAACAGTTTGGAAACTTCAAATCATTAAGAACAGTTTTTAGTTTTGAAGCTTGAATTTCAAAATACAGTTTGAATTTATTTTTATACATTATGGAACATGTTTAAGTTTAAAAATATAACTTTTGTTCATATTCTGGGTACGTATGCTGAGAAAGATGTTTGTTACATTTAATAAAAATTTAGAGCTCTGTTTTGTTTTTGTTTTTTAATTTGTTTGTTTTTCAAGGGAGCATTTTACCTTTGTCTTGAGATGCAAGGATTTGCGTTTAATTTTCCCATACACTTTGGTAAGAAATTAGTTCATGTCACAAATCATTTGTTGAAATACATGACATAAGTGATTGCCTTTTATTTTGGAAGGTCACATCAATTCCATAGGTCCTCTTTGAAATACCACATTAGTCATGTCACTACTCTTGTTCTGATTTCTCTCTGATCTTCTGTCGTATTTCACATGTTGCCACCATACTGAGCCATTCTCTGTGCCTGGAGCAGTTGTCTGTACTTCTGGCTCACTTCTACCAAAACCTGGCTGTGATTCCAAATCCCTTGTGGTTAAAAATATAGATTTCTTGGCTTCACCTCTGGTAATTCTAATTCACTAACTCTCAAACGATGCCTAGACATCAGCTCTAGATGTGGTTCTGATGCACAAGCAAGTTTAGGAAGCACAGCCTTAATTTATACCTGATCTTCCAAATTTACTTTACTCTAGTACTTCTTAAAAAAGCCTTTCCTGACCCCTTTCTTTGGTTCTGTGGTATCCTGTGTATACTTTGATTATAACATGATTATACTAATTATAGTATGTCTCCCTCATTAGATTATAAACTGTTTGAAAGGAATACAGATTATATTTTATTTCATTTTTACTTCTAGCATCTAGCACAGTGCCTGACATATAGTAGGTTTTCAATAGGTATTGGATAAATAAACAAGTGACTTGGAAATACTTTGTCAGGTAGGCAAAGCAAACGGAAGTTTGTACTTTAAAAATAAAAACACTTCTCTTTCCTAAATTGTGTTAGTTTAGTTTTTAGCAAATGTTAATATGATATAAAAGACATTTTAATAAATAGTTTGTCTGAAATTTATAATACTATTTCAAAATGTTGACTCAGGGGAGGGGATTTTAATGGTTATATGGGAAAATAAAGAGATATACTATTATTTGTATACCTAAGTTCCCTGGAGGACAGGTGTTTTGTACCTTGTGTCCATGCTTTCTGTAGCCCTACCTACCCTCAGATACTTTTTGTTATTTGCCTGGTTTTAATTCTTTAAAAATTTCACTTTTTCAGGAAGTTTTCTGCCCTCAAATAATTGTTTTGTACTAAATCCCTGTTTTGCTACCTCCAGTATGCTTAAGATGCTTAAGATGAGAGAAAAAAAAAGGCATTAAGCAGAGGTTAGACCCCAAAATTGGTATGTGAAACAAAAATTGAGCCAAAATTATTCTTGAAAGTTTCTTAAATAGCACATAAAGTACAATATAGTATTGTCTTCCATCAAGTCTGACACAGCCAGTTTTTCTTCTAGTGCTAGAACAGATTACTGTTTTCTTTTTCTTTGGTGGAACACTTGACGAAGTGGTTTATTTAGAACTGGGGGATATGTTATCTGAAAGTGTATCTCCTTAAGAGTAGAATTACGATGCTCATGCTGTAAGAGTCGTACAGTCGATTGAGACTGATGGAGAGGCTATAGAGTCATAGCTCCCACCTCATGTTTACTTTGGAGAGTAACTGCATTGAATGTTAGGGTGGGGGAGATCTAACCCCCTACTTTTTTTTTGACTGAGTGCATAAGATTAACTTCATGGAGTTAAATATGTACATAATTTTTCTTAAAATATGATTTAGCTCTACTACAAGTTTGGTGGATGTGAGTTTTTGTAATGATCACTGTCTGATAAGCTATTTCTATAGTTAAATCCAGCAGCTTTTCTGACTCCATTTTTCCTCTTTACTCTATATTTTAATCATTATGTAAGATTAATATTCCTATTTTAAACCTTTTTCTTCATCTCTCCTAATTCATACTTTCAGTTTATGCAAAATAAAGCTCAAGTCCCCTATGCTAGTACTCAAGGCTTTTGCAGTCTGGTTCCAAATCTGACATTCTGATAATTTAATTTCAATCCCTATGCTCTAGCCACTTCCTTCTTATAAATTCCTGTATTGGCCTTACACTGGTCATTCCACCTATAGTTCTTTTCTTCCTCTCTCTTTCTAGTTTTCCTATGCCCAGATTCAATTTATACACTCCCTAGAGCTTTCTTGGTCCTTCTTGCATAAATATTTTATTTATACTTTTGTCATGGGACTTTTTTTTATGTATTGATTTTAATTCTTTAGTCCTGGTTCTCATGGAATGTTTGTAATCCTCACAGTACTTTAATATATTGTACAAAATTGAATGAATAAATGAATAATATGCTAAAAACTAGCCAAGTGGAACCTGGTTGGTCTAGGCTAGAAAGGAAATATTTATGAATAGTGTTTATTTATATCCCTTTATTTATTTTTATTTTTTTTAAAGATTTTTTTAGAGTAATCTCCATACCCAATGTATATATATACCCAATGTGAGACTTGAACTCACAACCCCAAGATCAAGTGTCACATGCTCTACTGACTGAACCAGTCAGGTGCCCCTTTTATCTCCTATAAATCTTGTTTCTCAAACTTCATTGAGCTAAAAATGCTCTGTAGTCAATTTTATAAACTGTTCCCTAACTCCTACTTTAGGGATCCATTGGTGGGGTGACCTCACCAGGGAACTTCAAATTCATTTCTTTCTATCAGATAGAGGTCTATTAAAGTCTTGTTCAAGACAAATTAACTTCTACTTTACTTATTCCCTCCTTTCCACTTTTTAAGTTCCCTTGGCATGTGCTTTTTTAGGGGGGGGTCCCTTGTCCCTTTTTACTTCTTTTTAAAATAATGAATATTAGAATTCAATGTCAATTAGAAATGTGAATTCTGGTAGTGTATCTATAACCTAGGATTGAAAAAAAAATCATGAATTGCCTGTTATTACTGGTTTTAAAGTCATGGTGGCAGTAACTTTTGACCATTGTGTTTTAAGCTGCTGTGGATTAGATCTTGTACATCAGAGGGCATTTTCTAAGGTGGAGCATTAATAAGATATTTCAGGGATTTTCTTGTACTTATTAAAATAATATGGAGAAGGGCATGGTTTTTATGGTTCTTTGAAAATATCCGTGGCTTTCTCTCCAATAAGGTCAGACAAAATGGGCCCCTATTTCTGGCCTCCTCTTCCACAGCCTGCAACACACACTCACTGTTCACAATAATTCAGAGACTACGTAGGGATTTTCTAATTACTTCCTTCATTATTCCTTGAGGCCTTTATGAGAGCTTGTTTTTTCCTTGTATTACATATTAAAAATAGTCACTCAGTAAAAAAAAAAAAAAAATTAGGAAAGGAAAAAATATTACAGGTAATTGCAAACATAGTAAAAGTAGTAGATTAATCGCTTAAGAAGCAAAGCCCCAAACCAGTAGAAGGAAGAAAATAATAAAGATTAGAGCAGAAATAAATGAAATAGAGACTAAAAACAAAACAACAATAGAACAGATCAGTGCAGTCAGGAGTGGTTCTTTGAAAAGGTCATAAAATTGATAAACTTTTAGCCAGACTTAAAAAAAAAAAAGGGGGAGTGGGTTACTTATATAAAGTCAGAAATGAAAGAGGAGAAATAACCACAGCACCACAGGGGTGCTTGGCTGTCTCTGTTAGTAGAGCATGTGACTCTTGATCTCAGGGTTGTGAGTTCGAGCCCCACATTGGGTGTAGAGATTACTTAAAAAAACAAAATGAAAGACTTTATAAAACAACACCACAGAAATACAAAAGATTATAAGAGAATATTATGAAAAATTATATGCCAACAAATTGGACAAGGTAGAAGAAATGGATAAATTCCTAGACATAGATACCTTCCAAAACTGAATCAGGGAGAAATAAAAATATTGAACAGATTACTAGCAATGAAATCAAATCAGTAATCAAAAAATTCCCAACAAACGTAAGTCCAGGACCAGATGGCTTCACAACTGAATTCTACCAAACATTTAAAGAAGAGTTAAGGGGCATCTGACTGCCTCAGTTGGAGTGTGTGACTCTTGATCTTGGGATTGTGGGTTCAATCCCCATGTTGGGTGTAGAGATTACTTAAAAATAAAATCTTTAGAAAAAGTAAAGAGTTAATACCTATTCTTCTCAAACTTTTCCAAAAATTAGAAGAGAAAGGAAAGCTTCCAAATTCATTCTATGAAACCAGCATTACCCTAATATCAAAACCAGATAAAGACACTACAAAAAAAGAAAACTATAGGTCACTAGCTCTGATGAACATAGATGCAAAAATCCTCAACAAAATGTTAGCAAACTTAATTCAACAATACATTAAAAAGCCATTCACCATGATCAGGTGGGATTTATTCCAGGGATGCAAGGGTAGTTCAGTATTCACAAATCAATCAACGTGATGCATCATATTAACAAGAGAAAAGATAAAAACTATATAATCATCTCAGTAGATGCAGAAAAAGCATTTGACAAAGTGCCATAGCCATTTATAATAAAAACTGTCAACAAAGCAGGTTTAGAGGGAACATACCTCAACATAATAAAGGCCATATATGAAGAACCAATGGCTAACATAATATTCAGTGGTGAAAAATGGAGCTTTTCCTCCAAGATCAGGAACAAGACAAATACGTCCACTCTCATCACTTTTATTCAACATAGTACTGAAAGGAAGACCTAGCCACAGCAATCAGATAAGAAAAAGAAGTAAAAGGCATCCAGATTGGTAAGGAAGAAATAAAACTTTCACTATTTGCAGATGACTTGATGTTATATATACAAACCTGAAAGACTCCACCAAAAAACTACTAACAATGGTAAATGAATTTAGTAAAATTGCAGGATACAAAATCAATATACAGAAATCTTGTAGTTCTATATACTAGTAATGAAGTAGCAGAAAGAGAAATTAAGAAAACAATCCCATTTACTATTGCAGCAAAAAGAATAAAATACCTAGGAATAAACTTAACCAAGGATGTGAAAGACCTGTACTCTGAAAACAATAAAATGTTCATGAAAGAAATTGAAGGTGATACAAACAAATAGAAAGATATTCCATGCTCATGGATTAGGAAAATCAATATTATTAGAATGTCCATACTGCCCAAAGCAATCTGCAGACAATGCAGCCCCTATCAAAATGCTGTTGGTGCATTTTTCACAGAAATAATCAAATGATCCCAAAATTTATACGGAACAACAAAAGATTCTGAATAGCCAAAGCAATATTGAGAAAGAACAAAACTGGAGGCGTCAAAATTCCAGATTTTGAGATTTACTACAAAGCCGTGGTAATTAAAACATTGTGGTAATTAAAACATTATGGTATTGGCACAAAAATAGGCATAGATCAATGCAACGGCATTGACAGCCCAGACATAAACCCACAGTTATATGGTCAGTTAATCTATGACAAAGGAGGCAAGGATATGCGGGAATAAGAGAGTCTGTTGAACAAATTGTGTTGGGAAAACTGGACAGCTACATGAAAAAGAATGAAATTGGACCACTTTCTTATGCCATACATAAAACGAACTCAAAATGGGTTAGAGACCTAGCTGTGAGACCTGAAACCATAAAATTCCTAGAAGAAAACATAGGCATTAATCTCTTTGACATCAACCATAGGGACATTTTTATATTTATGCTTCCTTTGGCAAGGGAAACAAAAGCAAAATTAAACTATTGGGACTACACCAAAATAAGAAGTTTTTGCACAGTGAAGGAAACCATCAACAAAACCAAAAGGCAACCTACTAAATGGGAGAAGATATTTGCACATGATATATTTGATAAGGAGTTAATATCCAAAATATATAAAGAACATACAACTCAACACATACTCACACACACATAAAACAATCCAATTTGAAAATGGGCGGAAGACATGAATGGACTTTTTCCAAAGAAAACATACAGATGGCCAACAGACACATGAAGAGATATGCTCAACTTCACCAATCATCAAGGAAATGCAAATCAAAACAACAATGAGATATCACTTCACAATTGTAACAGTGGCTAAAATAACAAGCAAACAAACAAATGGGAAATAACAAGTGTTGGCAAGGATGTGGAGAAAAGCTTTGTGTACCATTGGTCGGAATGCAACCTGGTGCAGCCATTGTGGAAAACAGTATGGAGGTTCCTTGAAAAACTAAAAATAGAATTACCATGTGATCTAGTAATCCCACTACTGGGTATTTACCCAAAGAAAATGAAAACATTAATTCAAAAAGATATATGCACCCTGAGGTTCATTGTAGCATTATTTACAATAGCCAAGATATAGCAGCAGCCTATGTGTCCATCCATAGATGAATGGGTTAAGTATATATAGATATAGATATAGATATAGATATATATCTGTATCGGCAATGGAATATTACTCAGCCATCAAAAAGAACGGAATTTTGCTGTTTGCAGGAACACGGAAAGATCTCAAGGATATAATAAGTGAAATGAGTCGGAGAAGGTCAAATGCCATATGATTTCACTCATATGTGGAATTTAAGAAACAAATGAACGAAAAAAGAGAACAAAACCACACTCTGATTACCAGAGGGGAGGTGGTGGAGGCAATGGGTAAAATAGGTGAAGGGGATTAAAGAGCACACTTATTGTGATGAGCACTGAGTAATGTATAGAATTGTTGAATCACTATATTGTATAACTAAAACTAATAGAGCACTTTATGTTAATTATACTTGAATAAAAAAGAAGAGAAAAAATAAAAATAGTTACTCAGAGTGGTTAAATGACTTGCTTAAGGTCCACTAAAGTTCCCATTATGTAATAGAACCAGAATTTCAATTCAGATCTTTCGACTTTATGGCCTGAGCATTTCCATTATGTCACAACTATCTCTTCCCTAAGAAATTGCAACAATTAATATTTATGTGACATTTACAATTATAGAATTCTTTAACATCTAATTTTATTCTTATTCCAGTCCTATAGAAGTTGGTGTTATTATGCACATTGATCATTTAATACCTTATTAATTTTAAAGATGTATATCTACACGTTGAAGGTAGTACTGAGGTGTTATGAAAATACTTAATTTAATAAATATAAGGAGTGCCTCTCCCATTTCTTCATTTACTTATGTTTTCCATAGTTTCTACATTGTCTGAGTCTTCATTATTTGATGTGTCACGTACTTTATGCTTCTGTACTTCAGCAGCTTTGTAGCTGTTTATTCCGTCTCTAGTAGTCTCTTTCTCCCTCCAACTCATCCTACACACAGCTGTTAGAATTCTTCCTCAGACACTGCTTTCATGTTTTCACTCCCACGATCAAGAACCTGCAGTGACTCTCTGTTGCCTTTCTAAAAAATCCAAAATTTTCATCCAGCCTTCAGTCTTTACTGCTTTGTTAATTCCAATTTACTATGTTCATTTGTAGATTCATTATGGCATCTACTACATAAATTTAGTCACTCTCATTTCTCTCTCTATATATTTATATATATAATTTTTACCATTTATCCTACCTAAAAAACTTTATATCCTCTGTGCCCTCCTTTCCTACCCATATATCAGTGCATTAAAAAAGAAATTGCAATTAAATTATACAATTTTCTAAATAAATATATATTCAAATTTTTATTATTATTTTTATTTTATGATTTTTGTCTAATTTTTTATGAACGAAAGGACTAGAACTATAGTAAATGTGCTTTGTAAATAATTTTTAATATATTATTGTAGTTATTGTCAAGGTATAATATTAACTCATGTCTTTGATTGTTCTGCTTCTTGTCTCCTGTCACTTCCCAATGGTTTTTTCTCATATACTCTGTAAAAACACAAATAATAGTTTGAATATACTTATGTATTCCTAACAGTCTGTCATTTTATTCTCACGTTGGCAGCTGATCTGTCTGCCACTCCACATGAAGTTCATGAAGTGTATAAAATCTTGAATAGGGGAACATTTAGAATAGTTAAGAAGTTTAAATGTGCTCTGAGGAGGATAGTGACAAGGATAAAAGGAACATTTTGGCCACTGCCAAGTGCTCTTATCTTTATTTTTTTATTTATTTTATTTTATTTTTTTAGATCTTAGGTGTGTTTTTTTTTATTTATAATGATTTTTTTTTATTATATTATGTTAATCACCATACAGTACATCCCTGGATTCCGATGTAAAGTTCGATGCTTCATTAGTTGCGTTTAACACCCAGTGCACACCATGCAATACGTGCCCTCCTTACTACCCATCACCAGTCTATCCCATTCCCCCACCCCCTCCCCTCTG